>NC_079421.1:22146170-22176170 GCF_026213295.1 Gadus chalcogrammus | reverse complement strand
ACACTGTGTATTTATTTTTTTGCGGCCGTACCACAACGGTATCAGCACCCAAACCAAAAGATTGTCGATGCAGTCTACCCTTTTTGATTTTGTTTTGGGTTTTAATTCTCTACTCCGTTTGACGGACGGGGCTGAGAGTGAGTGAAGAGCAGTAGTTCTACGGTTCATTCGTAGCCCACTTGGCACACTCGACCCAGACATGGCCAGAACTAAGATTAACTCAGGATTAGCTACCAGCAGACGGAGAGCGCCGAAGGAAGCTCAGTGAATACCAATGGAGGTAATCTTCCAAAAAAAAAAATCGTAGCTAATAAACTTACTAGCACTGCCATAATCATAACATAAATAAAGATCAATGCGAACACGGCCCTGCCCTCACTACATGTGTGTATGCTTATTTTATGGTCAATGTATATTCAGAAGTTTTTCTTGTCTCTTTCTATTGATTTTGATATTAATATGCCACTCAATTGCGTACTCCTAATTAATGCTTAACAACATGGAAAGGTCAAAGGATAATAATGCAGCTCATGATTGGCTATCACCAACCTTCACTCTGATTGATTTTAGGAAACTTGAATTTAATGATTCGGTAGAAATGCCTGTATCTCCCGCTGAAGTAGTTCAGAAGAGATATGGACTCTGCAGCAGATTCTGCACAGGATGAGATTGACATACAAGCAAAATGCATATATTCTACTGACCGACCCTGTAGCCTACTTGGGAGACGTACCCATGTGGATCTGTGAATATACTGCTACATTCATGAATATAGATTGCTGCTGAGATTCATCAACTACACATGTATTCGTTTTATTGGTTGCAATTCACATACTGAATGCCCTTTGCTGAATCTCTGAGAAGAATGATGGTGCTTTTGTATTCACTCCGTAAGATCCTACGATTATAAAGCTATCGTCTAAACGTTGCGGACAGGTAAAGAAAAATCCCGAGCCCAGACTTGGACTGTTTCAGATTTGCCTCAGGAATTACATCCACTTCCAGATCCAGATCATATTTGACACTGCGACTTGAAACCTCAGTCTGTTTGGTACAGTCACAATCCCCACTAGAGTCTGTCAGGTCTGGTCAGAATTGTTCCGTTTTACATAACTCTCCCTGACACAAATGGCTTGTTTTGTGCATTGGCGAGCCATGATGGCAAGAAGGACGATGGCAACAGCAGTGCGAGTCGGACGATGCAGTGAAGTTCCCGATCTCTCCGCCTTAAGACAGACAGTTGTTCTTCAGTTCCTCTTGCTGTATGTATCACCAGTTGAAGGATAGTGCAGCAGCAGCATTACTGTTTGTTAAACCCCAAATATCATCACACACGGGCCATCTGTCTCGGCACCCATTCTTCTTTGTGTGTTTGTGGCCCGTTCCTCCGCAGAGCTTCCAGACAGCAGCCCTGGGTAGTGGGTGTGATTCCCTAATAGCATCCAGTAATCATTAACCCACATCTAATCACACTCTAAATTGGGTGAACAAGGCGACAAGCCTCCTCACTCATTTTAACATGTGCTTACTTCTGCTGCCTGTTAAACGCACAACGTGCTAAAACATATGCACTGCAGCAGATGCTGTGATCATCTGTATTGTTAGGCAAATCATCGGCATAACAATAACACAATAATATTCAGGATGATACTAATTTTACCTAAATTAGCCCTGTTGCAACGTGTATGATTAATATTTTAACAACAAATATCAGCAGAATGTGAAGAAATAACCAAAGAAGTCCATGTTTTTTGATATCTACTCAAGCTAGCAGCTAGCCTAGCTAGGGCAGGCCTTTAGCATTGCGTCACACCATTTTGTACCTCAAGGGAGGATTGCTGCGTCCAACATTAGAGGATAAAGTATCGCTGCCCGGACGTGTTAGTTAGCCAGCTAACATAGTACTGATAATACATTATAGATCGGGTGTATCTGAGCACTACCTTGTATGTTACATAGGGGTGTCCACCTCAACTCTCTAATAGGCTGCCCCTAATGGTGAGGAGGACTCATTTGGCGAAATCGTACACATTGCACCTTTAAGCTATTTGTCAATCTATCAGTCTATCCCGATGGTTGGCTGTCTGTCTGTCAAAACACTGCATTCACACCAACACCCACTTGACAGCTATAGGGGAAACACAAGCATGTACCCCCACTCAAATCATGGAGTCTCTCAAACTAAACCTGTCACATTCTGCCCCCCCACTCCCCTCACTCCCCCCACTCCCCTCACCCACACACGCTCCTCCCAAACCTCCCCTCTCTGATGTTAGCAGGGATGAATGTCTGCCATTTCCCTGGCGCACACACACACACGCGTGGACGGACGATGCTAAATAATTCCACTTGTGCATATTTAAAGCCTAACCGCCAAATGAGGGGGGCAAATGAAAGGCGGGGAAGTGCGTGAGCGGATAGCTTGAGTTCCAGCAGGCTGCTGCTGCTGCTGAACCGCGCTGCGGCAGGGCTCTGGGCCTCTTGGCTGCTCCCGGGCAGCGAATCTAAGGAGATAGAGTCGTCATTAGGTAGAGGGGGGGAGAGAGAGGGGGAGAGAGAGGGGGAGAGGGAGAGGGAGGGAGAGAGGGAGGGAGAGGGAGAGGGGGGGAGGGAGAGAGAGATCTTTTCCTTGACTCCTCTCCTGCTCTCGCTGAATCTCTTTGAACTCGCAGCCAATTTCGCATGCCCTGGCCCCCCCCCCCCCCCCCCCCCCCCGGTGCCGCTGGAGTTCTTACCCCCACGCTCCACCTCTCGGCGCCCGCTCGCTGGCTGGGCCCCGGCCCCTGGATGATGGGCAGGACATGAGGAGGCAGCGGTGACACACCTCTCTGCCCCAGGTGTTCCCACCTGTGGCCCGCTTCCTTTTCTTGATGTACGGTCTCTTCTGGAGGCGGCTCGCGGCTCCCGCAGGTGATCGAGGCTTTAGCCGCTGACCCTGGCGTGCGATCGCGACGTTGTTGTGGTATAAATGTCTGGAGCAAGACGCCTGCTTAATGTTTTTGTGGTGGAATTAATGTACACTTTGCGTTGTTTTTACTCTGATAGAAAATTAATTCATGATTGCATTTCTTTTAGTTATTGATCTGAGATCCAGCAGTCCTCCTATGCTAGACAAGCACAGGAACAGGAAGCAGGAACCAAAAGGGGGCGGAGTCACGCTTTTTTCCCTGCTAAGTGACGCAGATGTTCTTCCAAAGAAGAACTGTTTTGCGAGTGAATCCGTCATTCAGAAGGGGATTTTAATGTGTTCTTCTCCACTGGCCGGTCTTAAAGTTGTTGTTTTCAAACCTTTACAAACACTTTATCGAGGAATGTTGGTATCCGGAAATTATGTTTTATCTCGTCTTCCCGACAAGAAACGTTTACGGGTGAGTCATCTGAAGGCTGATTAGTGTGTGTCTGACGGCTTGTGTGATACTGTTGATAGAAACGCACACAAACTCAGAAACTGATAAAATAAGTATTAGGTGGCAAATCACTGTGCGATATATAACTTCAACCCTGCCCGTAGCTGAGTGCTAGACGGGGGAAGTATATTAGTTGACAAAGTGCCAATCAAACTTTTCATCTTCTGAATGAGTTGCTTGAGTGAGTCGTTTCAATACACGTTGTCAGCTAATGGGGTTTGAGCCATTCTGAGGACACTATGACTTATCAAAACTACTCCAGTGTTTGAAAGGAAGAGTGTAAAAACAGAAATATCCATCACTGCTATAGATTAGATATAATTTGGGAAGATTTCCCAAATCGGTTGGCGTTGGGGGGGGGGGGGGGAAGGCAGGCATACTTCATATGCCATACTTCATATGCCATAATTCACCACATTCGGTCTTTACAGAACATCTCTTAGAAATGTTATTTTATATTGGGACAGAGTTACTGCTGACTCTTGGCAAATGGCAACTCATAACTCAATCGAATCTCCCGTCCATGTATGAAATGTACCTCAAGGTAAAACTTGGGGGGAATCACAAATCCATCCTATGAATTAGCGCTGGGTAATGGGAGGCAAGTTGTGGCCAGCTCATTGAGGCTGAGGTGAGAAAGACTTTGCTGATATATGGCTGTATAAAACATTTCCCCTCAATGGGATTTCATAGAAAATTGCAGAAGCCTGTATTACCATGAGGGATAAATCCTCATCTGAGTGTGATGCCACGCTGGGGCGAAGCATAAATTAGTTTAAAAATGGCCCGAAGCGAACGGCCATCTGAGGTTAACCTCCTCATAAACAATTATCAGACACAAGAGAATACATCAGCGGGATGATGAGATGAAAAATGCAGCGCCCATAAAAGTGGAGCCAATAGTGTGCAAGAAAAAGAGAAAAAAACATGTGGATTGTTAATCTCTGTGAAGTCATGTGACAAGCACACCAAAACGAGCACGGTGTTTCCGGAGAATGGATGGGGAAGAGAAAGTATAAATTCAGCTTGAAAAAACAATTTTGCACTTGCGGTGCAAACCTGTCAGTTTTATCCTCACATTTGGTCAGATTTGTACAATATTTACAGTCCTTTTCTTCCATATCTTTTTATTTATCTCTCACTCTTTCCAACGTATGAGCATTTTATATCACTCCAATACCCTCTGTCAGGCTGCGAAGCAGCCTCTCCTTCCACCTAAATAAATACAGACGCAGACGCACCAAATAAACAACCATATCTGCATCAATGTGTGCGTTGTCTGGCAGGAGGCTGGACAAGACAGTCGTACATTAGCACGAGGCGGACAAAGCAAACCTTCCGGATCCCACTTTCACTTTGGTTTCCTTCTAAAAATAAAAACTACCCAGGGACCGTGACGGCCCCGAGGATGCCGGGGCACTCATCCTCCCACAGAGAAGGACCTTTTTCTTTCTCCTCCGAGTGTGCAGTGGGCTCGCTGGATAAGGTGTCGAATACAAATGCTGCCATTAAGTGTCTCCCAGCAAAGGGTTTTAAGTGGCCCGGTGCTGGTGTTGGCTCCCACCTCATGTTCTACTTCAATCTCTATCTCTGTCTATCTGTGTCTCTCGCCTTCTATTTCTTCGTCTCTCTCTCCCCCTCCCTTTGTCTCTTGCTTTCTTCTCCTGTGTAAACCTGGGCTGGTACATTCCTTGAAATCCCTGACGGAATTGTCCCTTTGTCTCTGTTCAGAGATGGAAATCACTTCAATCCCATCATAGCGCATGCACGTATATCAGGCGCCTATGTATACTCAACATCTAAATGTAACCTCCATTGTTTTGTGCTCACCCGGGACCAGGCTTATGCTCTTGAAGAAATCAGATAAGTATGAAAAGGTAGGAAACGATTCCAACGACCTACATCCGGAAAAACCCTAATAGAAATGATTTAGGATCCTAAGGGGATCCGGGGTGAGCTGTAGGCCGCCACCAGCGCTCAGGAGAACGGTTAGCCATTAGGCTTCATTGTCAGAGTGAAGAGGTTAGGCTTACCCAGAAGTCATGGCAACCAGGGGGTGAGAGATGGGGAGAGGCTAGGGGGGGGGGAGGGATGGGGAGAGGATAGGGGGGGGGGGGGGAGAGATGAGGTGAGGCTGGGGGGGGGGTGGTAGAGATGAGAGTCTAGGGGGGATGGCGTTCAGAGGGAGGGAGGGGGCACTCACGGGGGTTCTGGAAACATGGGGTTCCCGTCCACGCCCTGGGACGCTTCATCGCCACCCTGGGAGGGGCGGCACTAGATGGGGGTCCCAGTCAGGGACGCGGGAAGTGGGGGGGGGGGCGCTGCAGCACCCTATGCACCCCCACTTCCAGTGTTACCCCTTATGTTTTTTTTCATGACGACCAATAAAAAACGACAGTGTTACCCCTTATGTTTTTTTTCATGACGACCATTAAAAAACGACAGTGTTACCCCTTATGTTTTTTTTCATGACGACCAATAAAAAACGACAGTGTTACCCCTTATGTTTTTTTCAAGACGACCAATGAAAAAAAACAGTGTTACCCCTTATTTTTTTTTCATGACGACCAAAGAAAAACGACAGTGTTACCCCTTATGTTTTTTTTCATGACGACCAATAAAAAACGACAGTGTTACCCCTTATGTTTTTTTTCATGACGACCAATAAAAAACGACAGTGTTACCCCTTATGTTTTTTTTCATGACGACCAAAGAAAAACGACAGTGTTACCCCTTATGTTTTTTTTCATGACGACCAATAAAAAACGACAGTGTTACCCCTTATGTTTTTTTTCATGACGACCAATAAAAAACGACAGTGTTACCCCTTATGTTTTTTTTCATGACGACCAATAAAAAACGACAGTGTTACCCCTTATGTTTTTTTTCATGACGACCAATAAAAAACGACAGTGTTACCCCTTATTTTTTTTTTCATGACGACCATTAAAAAACGACAGTGTTACCCCTTATGTTTTTTTTCATGACGACCAATAAAAAACGACAGTGTTACCCCTTATGTTTTTTTCAAGACGACCAATGAAAAACGACAGTGTTACCCCTTATGTTTTTTTTCATGACGACCATTAAAAAACGACAGTGTTACCCCTTCTGTTTTTTTTCATGACGACCAATAAAAAACGACAGGGTTACCCCTTATGTTTTTTTTCATGACGACCATTAAAAAACGACAGTGTTACCCCTTATGTTTTTTTTCATGACGACCAAAGAAAAACGACAGTGTTACCCCTTCTGTTTTTTTTCATGACGACCAATAAAAAACGACAGTGTTACCCGTAATGTTTTTTTTCATGACGACCATTAAAAAACGACAGTGTTACCCCTTATGTTTTTTTTCATGACGACCAAAAAAAACGACAGTGTTACCCGTAATGTTTTTTTTCATGACGACCATTAAAAAACGACAGTGTTACCCCTTATGTTTTTTTCAAGTCGACCAATGAAAAAAAACAGTGTTACCCCTTATATTTTTTTTCATGACGACCAAAGAAAAACGACAGTGTTACCCCTTATGTTTTTTTTCATGACGACCAATAAAAAACGACAGTGTTACCCCTTATGTTTTTTTTCATGACGACCAATAAAAAACGACAGTGTTACCCCTTATGTTTTTTTTCATGACGACCAATAAAAAACGACAGTGTTACCCGTAATGTTTTTTTTCATGACGACCATTAAAAAACGACAGTGTTACCCCTTATGTTTTTTTTCAAAAAAAAAAAACGACAGGGTTACCCCTTATGTTTTTTTTCATGACGACCATTAAAAAACGACAGGGTTACCCCTTATGTTTTTTTTCATGACGACCATTAAAAAACGACAGTGTTACCCCTTAGGTTTTTTTTCATGACGACCAATAAAAAACGACAGTGTTACCCCTTACGTTTTTTTTCATGACAACCAATAAAAAAACGACAGTGTTACCCCTTATGTTTTTTTTCATGACGACCAAAGAAAAACGACAGTGTTACCCCTTATGTTTTTTTTCATGACGACCAAAGAAAAACGACAGTGTTACCCCTTATGTTTTTTTTTCATGACGACCAATAAAAACGACAGTGTTACCCCTTATGTTTTTTTCAAGACGACCAATGAAAAAAAACAGTGTTACCCCTTTTTTTTTTTTCATGACGACCAAAGAAAAACGACAGTGTTACCCCTTATGTTTTTTTTCATGACGACCAATAAAAAACGACAGTGTTACCCCTTATGTTTTTTTTCATGACGACCATTAAAAAACGACAGTGTTACCCCTTATGTTTTTTTTCATGACAACCAATAAAAAACGACAGTGTTACCCCTTATGTTTTTTTTCATGACGACCAATAAAAAACGACAGTGTTACCCCTTATGTTTTTTTTCATGACGACCATTAAAAACGACAGTGTTACCCCTTATGTTTTTTTTCATGACAACCAATAAAAAACGACAGTGTTACCCCTTATGTTTTTTTCAAGACGACCAATGAAAAACGACAGTGTTACCCATTATGTTTTTTTTCATGACGACCATTAAAAAACGACAGTGTTACCCCTTCTGGTTTTTTTCATGACGACCAATAAAAAACGACAGGGTTACCCCTTATGTTTTTTTTCATGACGACCATGAAAAAACGACAGTGTTACCCCTTATGGATTTTTTCATGACGACCAAAGAAAAACGACAGTGTTACCCCTTCTGTTTTTTTTCATGACGACCAATAAAAAACGACAGTGTTACCCGTAATGTTTTTTTTCATGACGACCATTAAAAAACGACAGTGTTACCCCTTATGTTTTTTTTCATGACGACCAATAAAAAACGACAGTGTTACCCCTTATGTTTTTTTTCATGACGACCATTAAAGTACGACAGTGTTACCCCTTATGTTTTTTTTCATGACGATCAAAAAAAACGACTGTTACCCCTTATGTTTTTTTTCATGACGACCAAAGAAAAACGACAGTGTTACCCCTTATGTTTTTTTTCATGACGACCAATAAAAAACGACAGTGTTACCCCTTATGTTTTTTTTCATGACGACCAATAAAAAACGACAGTGTTACCCGTAATGGTTTTTTTCATGACGACCATTAAAAATCGACAGTGTTACCCCTTATGTTTTTTTTCATGACGACCAATAAAAACGACAGTGTTACCCCTTATGTTTTTTTTCATGACGACCAATAAAAAACGACAGTGTTACCCCTTATGTTTTTTTTCAAAAAACAAAAACGACAGGGTTACCCCTTATGTTTTTTTTCATGACGACCAATAAAAAACGACAGTGTTACCCCTTATGTTTTTTTTCATGACGACCAATAAAAAACGACAGTGTTACCCCTTATGTTTTTTTTCATGACGACCAATAAAAAACGACAGTGTTACCCGTAATGGTTTTTTTCATGACGACCATTAAAAAACGACAGTGTTACCCCTTATGTTTTTTTCATGACGACCAATAAAAAACGACAGTGTTACCCCTTATGTTTTTTTTCATGACGACCAATAAAAAACGACAGTGTTACCCCTTATGTTTTTTTTCAAAAAAACAAAAACGACAGGGTTACCCCTTATGTTTTTTTTCATGACGACCAATAAAAAACGACAGTGTTACCCCTTATGTTTTTTTCCCAAAAAAAAAAAACGAGTGTTACCCCTCATGTTTTTTTTCAAAAAAAAAAAAACGACAGGGTTACCTCTTATGTTTTTTTTCATGACGACCAATAAAAAACGACAGTGTTACCCCTTATGTTTTTTTTCAAAAAAAAAAAAACGACAGGGTTACCCCTTATGTTTTTTTTCATGACGACCAATAAAAAACGACAGGGTTACCCCTTATGTTTTTTTTCATGACGACCATTAAAAAACGACAGGGTTACCCCTTATGTTTTTTTTCATGACGACCATTAAAAAACGACAGTGTTACCCCTTAGGTTTTTTTTCTTGACGACCAATAAAAAACGACAGTGTTACCCCTTACGTTTTTTTCATGACGACCAATAAAAAACGACAGTGTTACCCCTTATGTTTTTTTTCATGACGACCAAAGAAAAACGACAGTGTTACCCATTATGTTTTTTTTCATGACGACCATTAAAAAACGACATTGTTACCCCTTATGTTTTTTGTCATGACGACCAATAAAAAACGACAGTGTTACCCCTTATGTTTTTTTTCATGACGACCAATAAAAAACGACAGTGTTACCCATTATGTTTTTTTTCATGACGACCATTAAAAAACGACAGTGTTACCCCTTATGTTTTTTTTCATGACGACCAATAAAAAACGACAGTGTTACCCCTTCTGTTTTTTTTCATGACGACCAAAAAAAACGACAGGGTTACCCCTTATGTTTTTTTTCATGACGACCATTAAAAAACAACAGTGTTACCCCTTATGTTTTTTTTTCATGACGACCAATAAAAAACGACAGTGTTACCCCTTATGTTTTTTTTCAAAAAAAAAAAAACGACAGGGTTACCCCTTATGTTTTTTTTCATGACGACCAATAAAAAACGACAGGGTTACCCCTTATGTTTTTTTTCATGACGACCATTAAAAAACGACAGGGTTACCCCTTATGTTTTTTTTCATGACGACCATTAAAAAACGACAGTGTTACCCCTTAGGTTTTTTTTCTTGACGACCAATAAAAAACGACAGTGTTACCCCTTACGTTTTTTTTCATGACGACCAATAAAAAAACGACAGTGTTACCCCTTATGGTTTTTTTCATGACGACCAAAGAAAAACGACAGTGTTACCCATTATGTTTTTTTTCATGACGACCATTAAAAAACGACAGTGTTACCCCTTATGTTTTTTTTCATGACGACCAATAAAAAACGACAGTGTTACCCCTTATGTTTTTTTTCATGACGACCAATAAAAACGACAGTGTTACCCATTATGGTTTTTTTCATGACGACCATTAAAAAACGACAGTGCTACCCCTTATGTTTTTTTTCAAAAAAACAAAAACGACAGGGTTACCCCTTATGTTTTTTTTCATGACGACCATTAAAAAACGACAGTGCTACCCCTTATGTTTTTTTTCAAAAAAACAAAAACGACAGGGTTACCCCTTATGTTTTTTTTCATGACGACCATTAAAAAACGACAGTGTTACCCCTTAGGTTTTTTTTCTTGACGACCAATAAAAAACGACAGTGTTACCCCTTATGTTTTTTTTCATGACGACCATTAAAAAACGACAGTGTTACCCCTTATGTTTTTTTTCATGACAACCAATAAAAAACGACAGTGTTACCCCTTATGTTTTTTTCAAGACGACCAATGAAAAACGACAGTGTTACCCATTATGTTTTTTTTTCATGACGACCATTAAAAAACGACAGTGTTACCCCTTCTGGTTTTTTTCATGACGACCAATAAAAAACGACAGGGTTACCCCTTATGTTTTTTTTCATGACGACCATGAAAAAACGACAGTGTTACCCCTTATGGATTTTTTCATGACGACCAAAGAAAAACGACAGTGTTACCCCTTCTGTTTTTTTTCATGACGACCAATAAAAACGACAGTGTTACCCGTAATGTTTTTTTTCATGACGACCATTAAAAAACGACAGTGTTACCCCTTATGTTTTTTTTCATGACGACCAATAAAAAACGACAGTGTTACCCCTTATGTTTTTTTTCATGACGACCATTAAAGTACGACAGTGTTACCCCTTATGTTTTTTTTCATGACGATCAAAGAAAAACGACTGTTACCCCTTATGTTTTTTTTCATGACGACCAAAGAAAAACGACAGTGTTACCCCTTATGTTTTTTTTCATGACGACCAATAAAAAACGACAGTGTTACCCCTTATGTTTTTTTTCATGACGACCAATAAAAAACGACAGTGTTACCCGTAATGGTTTTTTTCATGACGACCATTAAAAATCGACAGTGTTACCCCTTATGTTTTTTTTCATGACGACCAATAAAAAACGACAGTGTTACCCCTTATGTTTTTTTTCATGACGACCAATAAAAAACGACAGTGTTACCCCTTATGTTTTTTTTCAAAAAAACAAAAACGACAGGGTTACCCCTTATGTTTTTTTTCATGACGACCAATAAAAAACGACAGTGTTACCCCTTATGTTTTTTTTCATGACGACCAATAAAAACGACAGTGTTACCCCTTATGTTTTTTTTCATGACGACCAATAAAAAACGACAGTGTTACCCGTAATGGTTTTTTTCATGACGACCATTAAAAAACGACAGTGTTACCCCTTATGTTTTTTTTCATGACGACCAATAAAAAACGACAGTGTTACCCCTTATGTTTTTTTTCATGACGACCAATAAAAAACGACAGTGTTACCCCTTATGTTTTTTTTCAAAAAAACAAAAACGACAGGGTTACCCCTTATGTTTTTTTTCATGACGACCAATAAAAAACGACAGTGTTACCCCTTATGTTTTTTTCCCAAAAAAAAAAAACGAGTGTTACCCCTCATGTTTTTTTTCAAAAAAAAAAAAACGACAGGGTTACCTCTTATGTTTTTTTTCATGACGACCAATAAAAAACGACAGTGTTACCCCTTATGTTTTTTTTCAAAAAAAAAAAAACGACAGGGTTACCCCTTATGTTTTTTTTCATGACGACCAATAAAAAACGACAGGGTTACCCCTTATGTTTTTTTTCATGACGACCATTAAAAAACGACAGGGTTACCCCTTATGTTTTTTTTCATGACGACCATTAAAAAACGACAGTGTTACCCCTTAGGTTTTTTTTCTTGACGACCAATAAAAAACGACAGTGTTACCCCTTACGTTTTTTTTCATGACGACCAATAAAAAAACGACAGTGTTACCCCTTATGTTTTTTTTCATGACGACCAAAGAAAAACGACAGTGTTACCCATTATGTTTTTTTTCATGACGACCATTAAAAAACGACATTGTTACCCCTTATGTTTTTTGTCATGACGACCAATAAAAAACGACAGTGTTACCCCTTATGTTTTTTTTCATGACGACCAATAAAAAACGACAGTGTTACCCATTATGTTTTTTTTTCATGACGACCATTAAAAAACGACAGTGTTACCCCTTATGTTTTTTTTCATGACGACCAATAAAAAACGACAGTGTTACCCCTTCTGTTTTTTTTCATGACGACCAAAAAAAAACGACAGGGTTACCCCTTATGTTTTTTTTCATGACGACCATTAAAAAACGACAGTGTTACCCCTTATGTTTTTTTTCATGACGACCAATAAAAAACGACAGTGTTACCCCTTATGTTTTTTTTTTAAAAAAAAAAAAAACGACAGGGTTACCCCTTATGGTTTTTTTCATGACGACCAAAGAAAAACGACAGTGTTACCCATTATGTTTTTTTTCATGACGACCATTAAAAAACGACAGTGTTACCCCTTATGTTTTTTTTCATGACGACCAATAAAAAACGACAGTGTTACCCCTTATGTTTTTTTTCATGACGACCAATAAAAAACGACAGTGTTACCCATTATGGTTTTTTTCATGACGACCATTAAAAAACGACAGTGCTACCCCTTATGTTTTTTTTCAAAAAAACAAAAACGACAGGGTTACCCCTTATGTTTTTTTTCATGACGACCATTAAAAAACGACAGTGCTACCCCTTATGTTTTTTTTCAAAAAAACAAAAACGACAGGGTTACCCCTTATGTTTTTTTTCATGACGACCATTAAAAAACGACAGTGTTACCCCTTAGGTTTTTTTTCTTGACGACCAATAAAAACGACAGTGTTACCCCTTACGTTTTTTTTCATGACGACCAATAAAAAAACGACAGTGTTACCCCTTATGGTTTTTTTTCATGACGACCAAAGAAAACGACAGTGTTACCCATTATGTTTTTTTTCATGACGACCATTAAAAAACGACAGTGTTACCCCTTATGTTTTTTTTCATGACGACCAATAAAAAACGACAGTGTTACCCCTTATGTTTTTTTTCATGACGACCAATAAAAAACGACAGTGTTACCCATTATGGTTTTTTTCATGACGACCATTAAAAAACGACAGTGGTACCCCTTATGTTTTTTTTCAAAAAAACAAAAACGACAGGGTTACCCCTTATGTTTTTTTTCATGACGACCAATAAAAAACGACAGTGTTACCCCTTATGTTTTTTTTCCAAAAAAAAAAAACGAGTGTTACCCCTTATGTTTTTTTTCAAAAAAAAAAAAACGACAGGGTTACCTCTTATGTTTTTTTTCATGACGACCAATAAAAAACGACAGTGTTACCCCTTATGTTTTTTTTCAAAAAAAAAAAAACGACAGGGTTACCCCTTATGTTTTTTTTCATGACGACCAATAAAAAACGACAGGGTTACCCCTTATGTTTTTTTTCATGACGACCATTAAAAAACGACAGGGTTACCCCTTATGTTTTTTTTCATGACGACCATTAAAAAACGACAGGGTTACCCCTTATGTTTTTTTTCATGACGACCATTAAAAAACGACAGTGTTACCCCTTAGGTTTTTTTTCTTGACGACCAATAAAAAACGACAGTGTTACCCCTTACGTTTTTTTTCATGACGACCAATAAAAAACGACAGTGTTACCCCTTATGGTTTTTTTCATGACGACCAAAGAAAAACGACAGTGTTACCCATTATGTTTTTTTTCATGACGACCATTAAAAAACGACAGTGTTACCCCTTATGTTTTTTTTCATGACGACCAATAAAAAACGACAGTGTTACCCCTTATGTTTTTTTTCATGACGACCAATAAAAAACGACAGTGTTACCCATTATGGTTTTTTTCATGACGACCATTAAAAAACGACAGTGCTACCCCTTATGTTTTTTTTCAAAAAAACAAAAACGACAGGGTTACCCCTTATGTTTTTTTTCATGACGACCATTAAAAAACGACAGTGCTACCCCTTATGTTTTTTTTCAAAAAAACAAAAACGACAGGGTTACCCCTTATGTTTTTTTTCATGACGACCATTAAAAAACGACAGTGTTACCCCTTAGGTTTTTTTTCTTGACGACCAATAAAAAACGACAGTGTTACCCCTTACGTTTTTTTTCATGACGACCAATAAAAAAACGACAGTGTTACCCCTTATGGTTTTTTTCATGACGACCAAAGAAAAACGACAGTGTTACCCATTATGTTTTTTTTCATGACGACCATTAAAAAACGACAGTGTTACCCCTTATGTTTTTTTTCATGACGACCAATAAAAAACGACAGTGTTACCCCTTATGTTTTTTTTCATGACGACCAATAAAAAACGACAGTGTTACCCATTATGTTTTTTTTCATGACGACCATTAAAAAACGACAGTGCTACCCCTTATGTTTTTTTTCAAAAAAACAAAAACGACAGGGTTACCCCTTATGTTTTTTTTCATGACGACCAATAAAAAACGACAGTGTTACCCCTTATGTTTTTTTTCCAAAAAAAAAAAACGAGTGTTACCCCTTATGTTTTTTTTCAAAAAAAAAAAAACGACAGGGTTACCTCTTATGTTTTTTTTCATGACGACCAATAAAAAACGACAGTGTTACCCCTTATGTTTTTTTTCAAAAAAAAAAAAACGACAGGGTTACCCCTTATGTTTTTTTTCATGACGACCAATAAAAAACGACAGGGTTACCCCTTATGTTTTTTTTCATGACGACCATTAAAAAACGACAGGGTTACCCCTTATGTTTTTTTTCATGACGACCATTAAAAAACGACAGTGTTACCCCTTAGGTTTTTTTTCTTGACGACCAATAAAAAACGACAGTGTTACCCCTTACGTTTTTTTTCATGACGACCAATAAAAAAACGACAGTGTTACCCCTTATGTTTTTTTTCATGACGACCAAAGAAAAACGACAGTGTTACCCATTATGTTTTTTGTCATGACGACCAATAAAAAACGACAGTGTTACCCCTTATGTTTTTTTTCATGACGACCAATAAAAAACGACAGTGTTACCCATTATGTTTTTTTTCATGACGACCATTAAAAAACAACAGTGTTACCCCTTATGTTTTTTTTCATGACGACCAATAAAAAACGACAGTGTTACCCCTTCTGTTTTTTTTCATGACGACCAAAAAAAAACGACAGGGTTACCCCTTATGTTTTTTTTCATGACGACCATTAAAAAACGACAGTGTTACCCCTTATTTTTTTTTCATGACGACCAAAGAAAAACGACAGTGTTACCCCTTCTGTTTTTTTTCATGACGACCAATAAAAAACGACAGTGTTACCCGTAATGTTTTTTTTCATGACGACCATTAAAAAACGACAGTGTTACCCCTTATGTTTTTTTTCATGACGACCAATAAAAAACGACAGTGTTACCCCTTATGTTTTTTTCAAGACGACCAATGAAAAAAAACAGTGTTACCCCTTATGTTTTTTTTCATGACGACCAATAAAAAACGACAGTGTTACCCCTTCTGTTTTTTTTCATGACGACCAAAAAAAAACGACAGGGTTACCCCTTATGTTTTTTTTCATGACGACCATTAAAAAACGACAGTGTTACCCCTTATTTTTTTTTTCATGACGACCAAAGAAAAACGACAGTGTTACCCCTTCTGTTTTTTTTCATGACGACCAATAAAAAACGACAGTGTTACCCGTAATGTTTTTTTTCATGACGACCATTAAAAAACGACAGTGTTACCCCTTATGTTTTTTTTCATGACGACCAATAAAAAAACGACAGTGTTACCCCTTATGTTTTTTTCAAGACGACCAATGAAAAAAACAGTGTTACCCCTTATGTTTTTTTTCATGACGACCAATAAAAAACGACAGTGTTACCCCTTATGTTTTTTTTCATGACGACCAATAAAAAACGACAGTGTTACCCCTTATGTTTTTTTTCATGACGACCAATAAAAAACGACAGTGTTACCCGTAATGGTTTTTTTCATGACGACCATTAAAAAACGACAGTGTTACCCCTTATGTTTTTTTTCATGACGACCAATAAAAAACGACAGTGTTACCCCTTATGTTTTTTTTCACGACGACCAATAAAAACGACAGTGTTACCCCTTATGTTTTTTTTCAAAAAAACAAAAACGACAGGGTTACCCCTTATGTTTTTTTTCATGACGACCAATAAAAAACGACAGTGTTACCCCTTATGTTTTTTTTTCCAAAAAAAAAAACGAGTGTTACCCCTTATGTTTTTTTTCAAAAAAAAAAAAACGACAGGGTTACCCCTTATGTTTTTTTTCATGACGACCAATAAAAAACGACAGTGTTACCCCTTGTTTTTTTTCCAAAAAAAAAAAACGACAGGGTTACCCCTTATGTTTTTTTTCATGACGACCAATAAAAAACGACAGGGTTACCCCTTATGTTTTTTTTCATGACGACCATTAAAAAACGACAGGGTTACCCCTTATGTTTTTTTTCATGACGACCATTAAAAAACGACAGTGTTACCCCTTAGGTTTTTTTTCTTGACGACCAATAAAAAACGACAGTGTTACCCCTTACGTTTTTTTTCATGACGACCAATAAAAAAACGACAGTGTTACCCCTTATGTTTTTTTTCATGACGACCAAAGAAAAACGACAGTGTTACCCATTATGTTTTTTTTCATGACGACCATTAAAAACGACATTGTTACCCCTTATGTTTTTTGTCATGACGACCAATAAAAAACGACAGTGTTACCCCTTATGTTTTTTTTCATGACGACCAATAAAAAACGACAGTGTTACCCATTATGTTTTTTTTCATGACGACCATTAAAAAACGACAGTGTTACCCCTTATGTTTTTTTTCATGACGACCAATAAAAAACGACAGTGTTACCCCTTCTGTTTTTTTTCATGACGACCAATAAAAAACGACAGGGTTACCCCTTATGTTTTTTTTCATGACGACCATTAAAAAACGACAGTGTTACCCCTTATTTTTTTTTTCATGACGACCAAAGAAAAACGACAGTGTTACCCCTTCTGTTTTTTTTCATGACGACCATTAAAAAACGACAGTGTTACCCCTTATGTTTTTTTTCATGACGACCAATAAAAAACGACAGTGTTACCCCTTATGTTTTTTTTCAAAAAAAAAAAAACGACAGGGTTACCCCTTATGTTTTTTTTCATGACGACCAATAAAAAACGACAGGGTTACCCCTTATGTTTTTTTTCATGACGACCATTAAAAAACGACAGGGTTACCCCTTATGTTTTTTTTCATGACGACCATTAAAAACGACAGTGTTACCCCTTATTTTTTTTTTCTTGACGACCAATAAAAAACGACAGTGTTACCCCTTACGTTTTTTTTCATGACGACCAATAAAAAAACGACAGTGTTACCCCTTATGGTTTTTTTCATGACGACCAAAGAAAAACGACAGTGTTACCCATTATGTTTTTTTTCATGACGACCATTAAAAAACGACAGTGTTACCCCTTATGTTTTTTTTCATGACGACCAATAAAAAACGACAGTGTTACCCCTTATGTTTTTTTTCATGACGACCAATAAAAAACGACAGTGTTACCCATTATGGTTTTTTCATGACGACCATTAAAAAACGACAGTGCTACCCCTTAGTTTTTTTACAAAAAAAAAAAAACGACAGGGTTACCCCTTATGTTTTTTTTCATGACGACCATTAAAAAACGACAGTGCTACCCCTTATGTTTTTTTTCAAAAAAACAAAAACGACAGGGTTACCCCTTATGTTTTTTTTCATGACGACCATTAAAAAACGACAGTGTTACCCCTTAGGTTTTTTTTCTTGACGACCAATAAAAACGACAGTGTTACCCCTTACGTTTTTTTTCATGACGACCAATAAAAAAACGACAGTGTTACCCCTTATGGTTTTTTTCATGACGACCAAAGAAAAACGACAGTGTTACCCATTATGTTTTTTTTCATGACGACCATTAAAAAACGACAGTGTTACCCCTTATGTTTTTTTTCATGACGACCAATAAAAAACGACAGTGTTACCCCTTATGTTTTTTTTCATGACGACCAATAAAAAACGACAGTGTTACCCATTATGGTTTTTTTCATGACGACCATTAAAAAACGACAGTGGTACCCCTTATGTTTTTTTTCAAAAAAACAAAAACGACAGGGTTACCCCTTATGTTTTTTTTCATGACGACCAATAAAAAACGACAGTGTTACCCCTTATGTTTTTTTTCCAAAAAAAAAAAACGAGTGTTACCCCTTATGTTTTTTTTCAAAAAAAAAAAAACGACAGGGTTACCTCTTATGTTTTTTTTCATGACGACCAATAAAAAACGACAGTGTTACCCCTTATGTTTTTTTTCAAAAAAAAAAAAACGACAGGGTTACCCCTTATGTTTTTTTTCATGACGACCAATAAAAAACGACAGGGTTACCCCTTATGTTTTTTTTCATGACGACCATTAAAAAACGACAGGGTTACCCCTTATGTTTTTTTTCATGACGACCATTAAAAAACGACAGGGTTACCCCTTATGTTTTTTTTCATGACGACCATTAAAAACGACAGTGTTACCCCTTAGGTTTTTTTTCTTGACGACCAATAAAAAACGACAGTGTTACCCCTTACGTTTTTTTTCATGACGACCAATAAAAAAACGACAGTGTTACCCCTTATGGTTTTTTTCATGACGACCAAAGAAAAACGACAGTGTTACCCATTATGTTTTTTTTCATGACGACCATTAAAAAACGACAGTGTTACCCCTTATGTTTTTTTTCATGACGACCAATAAAAAACGACAGTGTTACCCCTTATGTTTTTTTTCATGACGACCAATAAAAAACGACAGTGTTACCCATTATGGTTTTTTTCATGACGACCATTAAAAAACGACAGTGCTACCCCTTATGTTTTTTTTCAAAAAACAAAAACGACAGGGTTACCCCTTATGTTTTTTTTTCATGACGACCATTAAAAACGACAGTGCTACCCCTTATGTTTTTTTTCAAAAAAAAAAAAACGACAGGGTTACCCCTTATGTTTTTTTTCATGACGACCATTAAAAAACGACAGTGTTACCCCTTAGGTTTTTTTTCTTGACGACCAATAAAAACGACAGTGTTACCCCTTACGTTTTTTTTCATGACGACCAATAAAAAAACGACAGTGTTACCCCTTATGGTTTTTTTCATGACGACCAAAGAAAAACGACAGTGTTACCCATTATGTTTTTTTTCATGACGACCATTAAAAAACGACAGTGTTACCCCTTATGTTTTTTTTCATGACGACCAATAAAAAACGACAGTGTTACCCCTTATGTTTTTTTTCATGACGACCAATAAAAAACGACAGTGTTACCCATTATGGTTTTTTTTCATGACGACCATTAAAAACGACAGTGCTACCCCTTATGTTTTTTTTCAAAAAAACAAAAACGACAGGGTTACCCCTTATGTTTTTTTTCATGACGACCAATAAAAAACGACAGTGTTACCCCTTATGTTTTTTTTCCAAAAAAAAAAAACGAGTGTTACCCCTTATGTTTTTTTTCAAAAAAAAAAAAACGACAGGGTTACCTCTTATGTTTTTTTTCATGACGACCAATAAAAAACGACAGTGTTACCCCTTATGTTTTTTTTCAAAAAAAAAAAAACGACAGGGTTACCCCTTATGTTTTTTTTCATGACGACCAATAAAAACGACAGGGTTACCCCTTATGTTTTTTTTCATGACGACCATTAAAAAACGACAGGGTTACCCCTTATGTTTTTTTTCATGACGACCATTAAAAAACGACAGTGTTACCCCTTAGGTTTTTTTTTCTTGACGACCAATAAAAAACGACAGTGTTACCCCTTACGTTTTTTTTCATGACGACCAATAAAAAAACGACAGTGTTACCCCTTATGTTTTTTTTCATGACGACCAAAGAAAAACGACAGTGTTACCCATTATGTTTTTTGTCATGACGACCAATAAAAACGACAGTGTACCCCTTATGTTTTTTTTCATGACGACCAATAAAAAACGACAGTGTTACCCATTATGTTTTTTTTTCATGACGACCATTAAAAAACAACAGTGTTACCCCTTATGTTTTTTTCATGACGACCAATAAAAAACGACAGTGTTACCCCTTCTGTTTTTTTTCATGACGACCAAAAAAAAACGACAGGGTTACCCCTTATGTTTTTTTTCATGACGACCATTAAAAAACGACAGTGTTACCCCTTATTTTTTTTTTCATGACGACCAAAGAAAAACGACAGTGTTACCCCTTCTGTTTTTTTTCATGACGACCAATAAAAACGACAGTGTTACCCGTAATGTTTTTTTCATGACGACCATTAAAAAACGACAGTGTTACCCCTTATGTTTTTTTTCATGACGACCAATAAAAAACGACAGTGTTACCCCTTATGTTTTTTTCAAGACGACCAATGAAAAAAACAGTGTTACCCCTTATGTTTTTTTTTCATGACGACCAATAAAAAACGACAGTGTTACCCCTTCTGTTTTTTTTTCATGACGACCAAAAAAAAACGACAGGGTTACCCCTTATGTTTTTTTTTCATGACGACCATTAAAAAACGACAGTGTTACCCCTTATTTTTTTTTTCATGACGACCAAAGAAAAACGACAGTGTTACCCCTTCTGTTTTTTTCATGACGACCAATAAAAAACGACAGTGTTACCCGTAATGTTTTTTTTCATGACGACCATTAAAAAACGACAGTGTTACCCCTTATGTTTTTTTTCATGACGACCAATAAAAAACGACAGTGTTACCCCTTATGTTTTTTTCAAGACGACCAATGAAAAAAACAGTGTTACCCCTTATGTTTTTTTTCATGACGACCAATAAAAACGACAGTGTTACCCTTTATGTTTTTTTTCATGACGACCAATAAAAAACGACAGTGTTACCCCTTATGTTTTTTTTCATGACGACCAATAAAAAACGACAGTGTTACCCGTAATGGTTTTTTTCATGACGACCATTAAAAACGACAGTGTTACCCCTTATGTTTTTTTCATGACGACCAATAAAAAACGACAGTGTTACCCCTTATGTTTTTTTTCATGACGACCAATAAAAAACGACAGTGTTACCCCTTATGTTTTTTTCAAAAAAACAAAAACGACAGGGTACCCCTTATGTTTTTTTTCATGACGACCATTAAAAAACGACAGGGTTACCCCTTATGTTTTTTTTCATGACGACCATTAAAAAACGACAGTGTTACCCCTTAGGTTTTTTTTCTTGACGACCAATAAAAAACGACAGTGTTACCCCTTATGTTTTTTTTCATGACGACCAAAGAAAAACGACAGTGTTACCCATTATGTTTTTTTTCATGACGACCATTAAAAAACGACATTGTTACCCCTTATGTTTTTTGTCATGACGACCAATAAAAAACGACAGTGTTACCCCTTATGTTTTTTTTCATGACGACCAATAAAAAACGACAGTGTTACCCATTATGTTTTTTTTCATGACGACCATTAAAAAACGACAGTGTTACCCCTTATGTTTTTTTTTCATGACGACCAATAAAAAACGACAGTGTTACCCCTTCTGTTTTTTTTCATGACGACCAATAAAAAACGACAGGGTTACCCCCTTATGTTTTTTTTTCATGACGACCATTAAAAAACGACAGTGTTACCCCTTATTTTTTTTTTCATGACGACCAAAGAAAAACGACAGTGTTACCCCTTCTGTTTTTTTTCATGACGACCAATAAAAAAACGACAGTGTTACCCGTAATGTTTTTTTTCATGACGACCATTAAAAAACGACAGTGTTACCCCTTATGTTTTTTTTTCATGACGACCAATAAAAAACGACAGTGTTACCCCTTATATTTTTTTCAAGACGACCAATGAAAAAAAACAGTGTTACCCCTTATATTTTTTTTCATGACGACCAAAGAAAAACGACAGTGTTACCCCTTATGTTTTTTTTCAAAAAAAAAAAAACGACAGTGTTACCCCTTATGTTTTTTTTCATGACGACCATTAAAAAACAACACTGTTGCCCCTTATGTTTTTTTTTCATGACGACCATTAAAAAACGACAGTGTTACCCCTTATGTTTTTTTTCAAAAAAAAAAAAACGACAGTGTTACCCCTTATGTTTTTTTTCATGACGACCATTAAAAACGACACTGTTACCCCTTATGTTTTTTTTCATGACGACCAATAAAAAACGACAGTGTTACCCGTAATGTTTTTTTTTCATGACGACCATTAAAAACGACAGTGTTACCCCTTATGTTTTTTTTCATGACGACCAATAAAAAACGACAGTGTTACCCCTTATGTTTTTTTTCAAAAAAAAAAAAAACGACAGGGTTACCCCTTATGTTTTTTTTCATGACGACCAATAAAAACGACAGTGTTACCCCTTATGTTTTTTTTCAAAAAAAAAAAACGACCAGGGTTACCCCTTATGTTTTTTTTCATGACGACCAATAAAAAACGACAGTGTTACCCTTATGTTTTTTTTTCCAAAAAAAAAAACGACAGTGTTACCCCTTATGTTTTTTTTCATGACGACCAATAAAAAACGACAGTGTTACCCCTTATGTTTTTTTTCATGACGACCAATAAAAACGACAGTGTTACCCCTTATGTTTTTTTCATGACGACCAATAAAAAACGACAGTGTTACCCCTTATGTTTTTTTTCATGACGACCAATAAAAAACGACAGTGTTACCCCTTATGTTTTTTTTTCCAAAAAAAAAAACGAGTGTTACCCCTTATTTTTTTTTTCAAAAAAAAAAAAACGACAGGGTTACCCCTTATGTTTTTTTTCATGACGACCAATAAAAACGACAGTGTTACCCCTTATGTTTTTTTTTCAAAAAAACAAAAACGACAGGGTTACCCCTTATGTTTTTTTTCATGACGACCAATAAAAACGACAGTGTTACCCCTTATGTTTTTTTCCAAAAAAAAAAAAACGACAGGGTTACCCCTTATGTTTTTTTTCAAAAAAAAAAAACGACAGTGTTACCCCTTATGTTTTTTTTTCATGACGACCATTAAAAAACGACAGTGTTACCCCTTATGTTTTTTCCAAGAAGACCAATGAAAAACCAGTGTTACCCCCTATGTTTTTTTTCATGAAGACCAATAAAAAACGACAGTGTTACCCCTTATGTTTTTTTTCATGACGACCAATAAAAAACGACAGTGTAATCCCCTATGTTTTTTTTCATGACGACGAAAGAAGACAACAGTGTTACCATCTATGTTTTATTTGATAAATAAATCGACATTCCAACAGATGACTTCAACCAGACTTGAACCCCGGTCTCCCGGGGTCAAGGCAGAGTGCACTCCACTGCACCACTGAGGCGATGACAATACAAAAAAAATTAATCATCAATAAAGAGGATATACATGACATTAAAATGTAAGTGTGTGTTTCTATTATTTCCCTTATGTTTTTTATCATGAGGACCAATATAAAACGACAATGTTACCCCTTATGTTTTATTTGACAAAGACAACAGTGTTACCCTTTATGTTTTTTTTCATGACGACCAATAAAAAACAACAATGTTACCCCTTATGTTTTTTTCATGACGACCAATAAAAAACGACAGTGTTACCCCTTACGTTTTTTTTTCATGACGACCAATAAAAAACAACAGTGTTACCCCTTATGTTTTTTTTTCATGAGGACCAATATAAAACGACAGTGTTACCCCTTATATTTTATTTGACAAAGACAACAGTGTTACCCTTTATGTTTTTTTTCATGACGACCAATAAATAACGACAGTGTTACCCCCTATGTTTTATTTGATAAATTACAACATTCCAACAGAAGACATCATCCGGACTTGAACCCCGGTCACCAGGGGCTTAGGCAGAGTGCACTCCACTGCACCACTGAGGCAATGACAATACAAAATAATCAATCATCAATAAAGAGGATATACATGACATAAATGTATGTGTGTATTTCTATTATTTCCCTTATGTTTTTTTTCATGGCGACCAATAAAACGACAGTGTTACCCCTTAAATTTTATTTGACAAAGACAACAGTGTTACCCTTTATTTTTTTTTTCATGACGACCAATAAAAAACAACAATGTTACCCTTTACGTTTTTTTTCATGACGACCAATAAAAAACGACAGTGTTACCCCTTATGTTTTTTTTAATGACGACCAATAAATAACGACAGTGTTACCCCCTATGTTTTATTTGATAAATTCCAACATTCCAATAGAAGACATCATCCGGACTTGAACCCCGGTCTCCAGGGAATTAGGCAGAGTACACTCCACTGCACCACTGAGGCAATGACAATACAAATTAATCAATCATCAATAAAGATGATATACATGACATTAAAATGTATGTGTGTGTTTCTATTATTTACCTTATGTTTTTTTCATGACGACCAATCAAAAACGACAGTGTTACCCCTTCTGTTTTTTTTTCATCACGACCAATAAAAAAACGACAGTTTTACCCCTTACGTTTTTTTTCATGACGACCAATAAAAAACAACAGTGTTACCACTTATGTTTTTTTTCATGAAGACCAATAAAAAACGACAGTGTTACCCTTATGTTTTTTTTTTCAAGACGACCAATAAAAAACGACAGTGTTACCCCTTATGTTTTTTTTCATGACGACCAAAGAAAAACGACAGTGCTACCTACCCCTTATCTTTTTTTTCATGACGACCAATAAAAAACGACAGTGTTACCCCTTATGTTTTTTTTCATGACGACCAATAAAAAACAACAGTTTTACCCCTTACGTTTTTTTTCATGACGACCAATAAAAAACAACAGTGTTACCCCTTATGTTTTTTTTCATGACGACCAATAAAAAAACGACAGTGTTACCCCTTCTGTTTTTTTTCATGACGACCAAAAAAAAACGACAGGGTTACCCCTTATGTTTTTTTCATGACGACCATTAAAAAACGACATTGTTACCCCTTATGTTTTTTTGTCATGACGACCAATAAAAAACGACAGTGTTACCCCTTATGTTTTTTTTCATGACGACCAATAAAAAACGACAGTGTTACCCATTATGTTTTTTTTCATGATTACCAATAAAAAACGACAGTGTTACCCCTTATGTTTTTTTTCATGACGACCAATAAAAAACAACAGTTTTACCCCTTATGTTTTTTGTCATGACGACCAATAAAAAACGACAGTGTTACCCCTTATGTTTTTTTTCATGACGACCAATAAAAACGACAGTGTTACCCATTATGTTTTTTTTCATGACGACCATTAAAAAACGACAGTGTTACCCCTTATGTTTTTTTTTCATGACGACCAATAAAAACGACAGTGTTACCCCTTCTGTTTTTTTTCATGACGACCACAAAAAAAAACGACAGGGTTACCCCTTATGTTTTTTTTCATGACGACCATTAAAAACCGACAGTGTTACCCCTTTTTTTTTTTTTTCATGACGACCAAAGAAAACGACAGTGTTACCCCTTCTGTTTTTTTTCATGACGACCAATAAAAACGACAGTGTTACCCGTAATGTTTTTTTTCATGACGACCATTAAAAACGACAGTGTTACCCCTTATGTTTTTTTTCATGACGACCAATAAAAAACGACAGTGTTACCCCTTATGTTTTTTTCAAGACGACCAATGAAAAAAAACAGTGTTACCCCTTATGTTTTTTTTCATGACGACCAATAAAAAAACGACAGTGTTACCCCTTATGTTTTTTTTCATGACGACCAATAAAAAACGACAGTGTTACCCCTTATGTTTTTTTTCATGACGACCAATAAAAAACGACAGTGTTACCCGTAATGGTTTTTTTCATGACGACCATTAAAAACGACAGTGTTACCCCTTATGTTTTTTTCATGACGACCAATAAAAAACGACAGTGTTACCCCTTATGTTTTTTTTCATGACGACCAATAAAAAACGACAGTGTTACCCCTTATGTTTTTTTTCAAAAAAACAAAAACGACAGGGTTACCCCTTATGTTTTTTTCATGACGACCAATAAAAAACGACAGTGTTACCCCTTATGTTTTTTTTCCAAAAAAAAAAAAACGAGTGTTACCCCTTATTTTTTTTTTAAAAAAAAAAAAAAACGACAGGGTTACCCCTTATGTTTTTTTTCATGACGACCAAATAAAAAACGACAGTGTTACCCCTTATGTTTTTTTTCAAAAAAAAAAAACGACAGGGTTACCCCTTATGTTTTTTTTCATGACGACCAATAAAAACGACAGGGTTACCCTTATGTTTTTTTTCATGACGACCATTAAAAAACGACAGGGTTACCCCTTATGTTTTTTTCATGACGACCATTAAAACACGACAGTGTTACCCCTTAGGTTTTTTTTCTTGACGACCAATAAAAAACGACAGTGTTACCCCTTATGTTTTTTTTCAAAAAAAAAAAAACGACAGGGTTACCCCTTATGTTTTTTTTTCATGACGACCATAAAAACGACAGGGTTACCCCTTATGTTTTTTTTTCATGACGACCATTAAAAAACGACAGGGTACCCCTTATGTTTTTTTTCATGACGACCATTAAAAACGACAGTGTTACCCCTTAGGTTTTTTTTCTTGACGACCAATAAAAAACGACAGTGTTACCCCTTACGTGTTTTTTCATGACGACCAATAAAAAAACGACAGTGTTACCCCTTATGTTTTTTTTCATGACGACCAAAAAAAAACGACAGTGTTAACCATTATGTTTTTTTTCATGACGACCATTAAAAACGACATTGTTACCCCTTATGTTTTTTGTCATGACGACCAATAAAAACGACAGTGTTACCCTTATGTTTTTTTCATGACGACCAATAAAAACGACAGTGTTACCCATTATGTTTTTTTTCATGACGACCATTAAAAACGACAGTGTTACCCCTTATGTTTTTTTTCAAAAAACAAAAACGACAGGGTTACCCCTTATGTTTTTTTTCATGACGACCAATAAAAAACGACAGTGTTACCCCTATGTTTTTTTTCCAAAAAAAAAAAAACGAGTGTTACCCCTTATGTTTTTTTTCAAAAAAAAAAAAACGACAGGGTTACCTCTATGTTTTTTTTCATGACGACCAATAAAAACGACAGTGTTACCCCTTATGTTTTTTTTCAAAAAAAAAAAAACGACAGGGTTACCCCTTATGTTTTTTTTTCATGACGACCAATAAAAAACGACAGGGTTACCCCTTATGTTTTTTTTTCATGACGACCATTTAAAAAACGACAGGGTTACCCCTTATGTTTTTTTTCATGACGACCATTAAAAAACGACAGTGTTACCCCTTAGGTTTTTTTTTCTTGACGACCAATAAAAACGACAGTGTTACCCCTTACGTTTTTTTTTCATGACGACCAATAAAAAAACGACAGTGTTACCCCTTATGTTTTTTTTCATGACGACCAAAGAAAAACGACAGTGTTACCCATTATGTTTTTTTCATGACGACCATTAAAAAACGACATTGTTACCCCTTATGTTTTTTGTCATGACGACCAATAAAAAACGACAGTGTTACCCCTTATGTTTTTTTTCATGACGACCAATAAAAAACGACAGTGTTACCCATTATGTTTTTTTTCATGACGACCATTAAAAAACGACAGTGTTACCCCTTATGTTTTTTTTCATGACGACCAATAAAAAACGACAGTGTTACCCCTTCTGTTTTTTTTTAATGACGACCAAAAAAAAACGACAGGGTTACCCCTTATGTTTTTTTTCATGACGACCATTAAAAAACGACAGTGTTACCCCTTATTTTTTTTTTCATGACGACCAAAGAAAAACGACAGTGTTACCCCTTCTGTTTTTTTCATGACGACCAATAAAAAACGACAGTGTACCCGTAATGTTTTTTTCATGACGACCATTAAAAAACGACAGTGTTACCCCTTATTTTTTTTTTCATGACGACCAATAAAAAACGACAGTGTTACCCCTTATGTTTTTTTCAAGACGACCAATGAAAAAAAAACAGTGTTACCCCTATGTTTTTTTTCATGACGACCAATAAAAAACGACAGTGTTACCCCTTCTGTTTTTTTCATGACGACCAAAAAAAAACGACAGTGTACCCCTTATTTTTTTTTTCATGACGACCAAAGAAAAACGACAGTGTTACCCCTTCTGTTTTTTTTCATGACGACCATAAAAAACGACAGTGTTACCCGTAATGTTTTTTTTCATGACGACCATTAAAAACGACAGTGTACCCCTTATGTTTTTTTCATGACGACCAATAAAAAACGGACAGTGTTACCCCTTATGTTTTTTCAAGACGACCAATGAAAAAAAACAGTGTTACCCTTATGTTTTTTTTCATGACGACCAATAAAAAACGACAGTGTTACCCCTTATGTTTTTTTTCATGACGACCAATAAAAACGACAGTGTTACCCCTTATGTTTTTTTTCATGACGACCATAAAAAACGACAGTGTTACCCGTAATGTTTTTTTCATGACGACCATTAAAAAACGACAGTGTTACCCCTTATGTTTTTTTCATGTACGACCAATAAAAAACGACAGTGTTACCCCTTATGTTTTTTTTCATGACGACCAATAAAAAACGACAGTTGTTACCCTTATGTTTTTTTTCAAAAAAACAAAAACGACAGGGTTACCCCTTATGTTTTTTTTCATGACGACCAATAAAAAACGACAGTGTTACCCCTTATGTTTTTTTCCAAAAAAAAAAAACGAGTGTTACCCCTTATGTTTTTTTCAAAAAAAAAAAACGACATGGTTACCCCTTATGTTTTTTTTCATGACGACCAATAAAAACGACAGTGTTACCCCCTTATGTTTTTTTTTCAAAAAAAAAAAACGACAGGGTTACCCCTTATGTTTTTTTTTTCATGACGACCAATAAAAAACGACAGGGTTACCCCTTATGTTTTTTTTCATGACGACCATTAAAAACGACAGGGTTGCCCCTTATGTTTTTTTTCATGACGACCATTAAAAAACGACAGTGTTACCCCTTAGGTTTTGTTTTCTAGCACGACCAATAAAAAACGACAGTGTTACCCCTTACGTTTTTTTTTCATGACGGCCATAAAAAAACGACAGTGTTACCCCTTATGTTTTTTTTCATGACGACCAAAGAAAACGACAGTGTTACCCATTATGTTTTTTTTCATGACGACCATTAAAAAACGACATTGTTACCCCTTATGTTTTTGTCATGACGACCAATAAAAACGACAGTGTTACCCCCTTATGTTTTTTTTTCATGACGACCAATAAAAACGACAGTGGTTACCCTTATGTTTTTTTTCATGACGACCATTAAAAAAACGACAGTGTTACCACCTTATGTTTTTTTTCATGACGACCAATAAAAAACGACAGTGATACCCTTCTGTTTTTTTCTGACGACCAATAAAAAACGACAGGGTTACCCCTTATGTTTTTTTCATGACGACCATTAAAAAACGACAGTGTTACCCCTATTTTTTTTCATGACGACCAAAGAAAAACGACAGTGTTTACCCCTTCTGTTTTTTTCATGACGACCAATAAAAAACGACAGTGTTACCCGTAATGTTTTTTTTTCATGACGACCATTAAAAAACGACAGTGTTCCCCTTATGTTT
>NC_079421.1:22117175-22146070 GCF_026213295.1 Gadus chalcogrammus | reverse complement strand
GACGACCAAAAAAAACGGACAGTGTTACCCCTTATGTTTTTTTTAAAAAAAAAAAAAACTACAGGGTTACCCCTTATGTTTTTTTCATGACGACCAATAAAAAACGACAGTGTACCCCTTATGTTTTTTTTCATGACGGACCAATAAAAAACGACAGTGTTACCCCTTATGTTTTTTTTCATGAGACCCCCCCATAAAAAACGAACATGTTACCCGTAATGGTTTTTTTCATGACGACCATTAAAAAACGACAGTGTTACCCCTTATGTTTTTTTTTCATGGACGCCCAATAAAAAACGACAGTGTTTACCACTTATGTTTTTTTTCATGACGACCAATAAAAAACGACAGTGTTACCCTTATGTTTTTTTTCAAAAAAATAAAAACGACAGGGTTACCCCTTGTTTTTTTTCATGACGACCAATAAAAAACGACAGTGTTACCCCTTATGTTTTTTTCCCAAAAAAAAAAAACGAGTGTTACCCCTTATGTTTTTTTTCAAAAAAAAAAAAACGACAGGGTTACCTCTTATGTTTTTTTTCATGACGACCAATAAAAAACGACAGTGTTACCCCTTATGTTTTTTTCAAAAAAAAAAAAACGACAGGGTTACCCCTTATGTTTTTTTCATGACGACCAATAAAAAACGACAGGGTTACCCCTTATGTTTTTTTTCATGACGACCATTAAAAAACGACAGGGTTACCCCTTATGTTTTTTTTCATGACGACCATTAAAAAACGACAGTGTTACCCCTTAGGTTTTTTTCTTGACGACCAATAAAAAAACGACAGTGTTACCCCTTACGTTTTTTTCATGACGACCAATAAAAAAACGACAGTGTTACCCCTTATGTTTTTTTTCATGACGACCAAAGAAAAACGACAGTGTTACCCATTATGTTTTTTTCATGACGACCATTAAAAAACGACATTGTTACCCCTTATGTTTTTTGTCATGACGACCAATAAAAAACGACAGTGTTACCCCTTATGTTTTTTTTCATGACGACCAATAAAAAACGACAGTGTTACCCATTATGTTTTTTTTTCATGACGACCATTAAAAAACGACAGTGTTACCCCTTATGTTTTTTTTCATGACGACCAATAAAAAACGACAGTGTTACCCCTTCTGTTTTTTTTTCATGACGACAAAAAAAAAACGACAGGGTTACCCCTTATGTTTTTTTTCATGACGACCATTAAAAAACGACAGTGTTACCCCTTTTTTTTTTTTTCATGACGACCAAAGAAAAACGACAGTGTTACCCCTTCTGTTTTTTTTCATGACGACCAATAAAAAACGACAGTGTTACCCGTAATGTTTTTTTTCATGACGACCAATTAAAAAACGACAGTGTTACCCCCTATGTTTTTTTTCATGACGACCAATAAAAAAACGACAGTGTTACCCCTTATGTTTTTTTCAAGACGACCAATGAAAAAAAACAGTGTTACCCCTTATGTTTTTTTTCATGACGACCAATAAAAAAACGACAGTGTTACCCCTTATGTTTTTTTTCATGACGACCATAAAAAAACGACAGTGTTACCCCTTATGTTTTTTTCATGACGACCAATAAAAAACGACAGTGTTACCCGTAATGGTTTTTTTCATGACGACCATTAAAAAACGACAGTGTTACCCCTTATGTTTTTTTTCATGACGACCAATAAAAACGACAGTGTTACCCCTTATGTTTTTTTCATGACGACCAATAAAAAACGACAGTGTTACCCCTTATGTTTTTTTCAAAAAAACAAAAAACGACAGGGTTACCCCTTATGTTTTTTCATGACGACCAATAAAAAACGACAGTGTTACCCCTTATGTTTTTTTTCCAAAAAAACAAACGAGTGTTACCCCTTATGTTTTTTTTCAAAAAAAAAAAAACGACAGGGTTACCCCTTATGTTTTTTTTCAATGACGACCAATAAAAAACGACAGTGTTACCCCTTATTTTTTTTTTAAAAAAAAAAAAAAACGACAGGGTTACCCCTTATGTTTTTTTTCATGACGACCAATAAAAAACGACAGGGTTACCCCTTATGTTTTTTTCATGACGACCATTAAAAAACGACAGGGTTACCCCTTATGTTTTTTTCATGACGACCATTAAAAAACGACAGTGTTACCCCTTAGGTTTTTTTTCTTGACGACCAATAAAAAACGACAGTGTTACCCCTTACGTTTTTTTTCATGACGACCAATAAAAAAAACGACAGTGTTACCCCTTATGTTTTTTTCATGACGACCAAAGAAAAACGACAGTGTTACCCATTATGTTTTTTTTCATGACGACCATTAAAAAACGACATTGTTACCCCTTATGTTTTTTTTCATGACGACCAATAAAAAACGACAGTGTTACCCCTTATGTTTTTTTCATGACGACCAATAAAAAACGACAGTGTTACCCATTATGTTTTTTTTCATGACGACCATTAAAAAACGACAGTGCTACCCCTTATGTTTTTTTTCAAAAAAACAAAAACGACAGGGTTACCCCTTATGTTTTTTTTCATGACGACCAATAAAAAACGACAGTGTTACCCCTTATGTTTTTTTTTCCAAAAAAAAAAAACGAGTGTTACCCCTTATGTTTTTTTTCAAAAAAAAAAAAACGACAGGGTTACCTCTTATGTTTTTTTTCATGACGACCAATAAAAAACGACAGTGTTACCCCTTATGTTTTTTTTCAAAAAAAAAAAAACGACAGGGTTACCCCTTATGTTTTTTTTCATGACGACCAATAAAAAACGACAGGGTTACCCTTATGTTTTTTTTTCATGACGACCATTAAAAAACGACAGGGTTACCCCTTATGTTTTTTTTCATGACGACCATTAAAAAACGACAGTGTTACCCCTTAGGTTTTTTTTCTTGACGACCAATAAAAAAACGACAGTGTTACCCCTTGCGTTTTTTTTCATGACGACCAATAAAAAAACGACAGTGTTACCCCTTATGTTTTTTTCATGACGACCAAAGAAAAACGACAGTGTTACCCATTATGTTTTTTTTCATGACGACCATTAAAAAACGACATTGTTACCCCTTATGTTTTTTGTCATGACGACCAATAAAAAACGACAGTGTTACCCCTTATGTTTTTTTTCATGACGACCAATAAAAAACGACAGTGTTACCCCTTATGTTTTTTTTCATGACGACCAAAAAAAAACGACAGGGTTACCCCTTATGTTTTTTTTCATGACGACCATTAAAAACGACAGTGTTACCCCTTATTTTTTTTTTCATGACGACCAAAGAAAAACGACAGTGTTACCCCTTCTGTTTTTTTTCATGACGACCAATAAAAAACGACAGTGTTACCCGTAATGTTTTTTTTCATGACGACCATTAAAAAACGACAGTGTTACCCCTTATGTTTTTTTCATGACGACCAATAAAAAACGACAGTGTTACCCCTTCTGTTTTTTTTCATGACGACCAATAAAAAACGACAGTGTTACCCGTAATGTTTTTTTTCATGACGACCATTAAAAAACGACAGTGTTACCCCTTATGTTTTTTTTCATGACGACCAATAAAAAACGACAGTGTTACCCCTTATGTTTTTTTCAAGACGACCAATGAAAAAAAACAGTGTTACCCCTTATGTTTTTTTTCATGACGACCAATAAAAAACGACAGTGTTACCCCTTATGTTTTTTTCATGACGACCAATAAAAAACGACAGTGTTACCCCTTATGTTTTTTTTCATGACGACCAATAAAAAACGACAGTGTTACCCGTAATGGTTTTTTTCATGACGACCATTAAAAAAACGACAGTGTTACCCCTTATGTTTTTTTTCATGACGACCAATAAAAAACGACAGTGTTACCGCTTATGTTTTTTTTCATGACGACCAATAAAAAACGACAGTGTTACCCCTTATGTTTTTTTTCAAAAAAACAAAAACGACAGGGTTACCCCTTATGTTTTTTTTCATGACGACCAATAAAAAACGACAGTGTTACCCCTTATGTTTTTTTTCCAAAAAAAAAAAAACGAGTGTTACCCCTTATGTTTTTTTTCAAAAAAAAAAAAAAACGACAGGGTTACCCCTTATGTTTTTTTTCATGACGACCATAAAAAACGACAGTGTTACCCCTTATGTTTTTTTTCAAAAAAAAAAAAACGACAGGGTTACCCCTTATGTTTTTTTTCATGACGACCAATAAAAAACGACAGGGTTACCCCTTATGTTTTTTTTCATGACGACCATTAAAAAACGACAGGGTTACCCCTTATGTTTTTTTCATGACGACCATTAAAAAACGACAGTGTTACCCCTTAGGTTTTTTTTCTTGACGACCAATAAAAAACGACAGTGTTACCCCTTGTGTTTTTTTTCATGACGACCAAAGAAAAACGACAGTGTTACCCATTATATTTTTTTTCATGACGACCATTAAAAAACGACATTGTTACCCCTTATGTTTTTTGTCATGACGACCAATAAAAAACGACAGTGTTACCCCTTATGTTTTTTTCATGACGACCAATAAAAAACGACAGTGTTACCCATTATGTTTTTTTTCATGACGACCATTAAAAAACGACAGTGTTACCCCTTATGTTTTTTTTCATGACGACCAATAAAAAACGACAGTGTTACCCCTTGTGTTTTTTTTCATGACGACCAATAAAAAACGACAGGGTTACCCCTAATGTTTTTTTTCATGACGACCATTAAAAAACGACAGTGTTACCCCTTTTTTTTTTTTTCATGACGACCAAAGAAAAACGACAGTGTTACCCCTTCTGTTTTTTTCATGACGACCAATAAAAAAACGACAGTGTTACCCGTAATGTTTTTTTTCATGACGACCATTAAAAAACGACAGTGTTACCCCTTATGTTTTTTTTCATGACGACCAATAAAAAATGACAGTGTTACCCCTTATATTTTTTTCAAGACGACCAATGAAAAAAAACAGTGTTACCCCTTATATTTTTTTTCATGACGACCAAAGAAAAACGACAGTGTTACCCCTTATGTTTTTTTTCAAAAAAAAAAAAAACGACAGTGTTACCCCTTATTTTTTTTTTCATGACGACCATTAAAAAACAACACTGTTACCCCTTATGTTTTTTTTCATGACGACCATTAAAAAACGACAGTGTTACCCCTTATGTTTTTTTTCAAAAAAAAAAAAACGACAGTGTTACCCCTTATGTTTTTTTTCATGACGACCATTAAAAAACGACACTGTTACCCCTTATGTTTTTTTTCATGACGACCAATAAAAAACGACAGTGTTACCCGTAATGTTTTTTTTCATGACGACCATTAAAAAACGACAGTGTTACCCCTTATGTTTTTTTTCATGACGACCAATAAAAAACGACAGTGTTACCCCTTATGTTTTTTTTTCAAAAAAAAAAAAACGACAGGGTTACCCCTTATGTTTTTTTTCATGACGACCAATAAAAAACGACAGTGTTACCCCTTATGTTTTTTTCATGACGACCAATAAAAAACGACAGTGTTACGCCTTATGTTTTTTTTTCATGACGACCAATAAAAAACGACAGTGTTACCCCTCATGTTTTTTTTCATGACGACCAATAAAAAACGACAGTGTTACCCCTTATGTTTTTTTTCCAAAAAAAAAAAAACGAGTGTTACCCCTTATGTTTTTTTTCAAAAAAAAAAAAAACTACAGGGTTACCCCTTATGTTTTTTTTCATGACGACCAATAAAAAACGACAGTGTTACCCCTTATGTTTTTTTTCAAAAAAACAAAAACGACAGGGTTACCCCTTATGTTTTTTTTCATGACGACCAATAAAAAACGACAGTGTTACCCCTTGTTTTTTTTCCAAAAAAAAAAAACGAGTGTTACCCCTTATGTTTTTTTCCAAAAAAAAAAAAACGACAGGGTTACCCCTTATGTTTTTTTTCAAAAAAAAAAAAACGACAGTGTTACCCCTTATGTTTTTTTTCATGACGACCATTAAAAAACGACAGTGTTACCCCTTATGTTTTTTCCAAGAAGACCAATGAAAAACCAGTGTTACCCCCTATGTTTTTTTTCATGAAGACCAATAAAAAACGACAGTGTTACCCCTTATGTTTTTTTTCATGACGACCAATAAAAAACGACAGTGTAATCCCCTATGTTTTTTTTCATGACGACGAAAGAAAGACAACAGTGTTACCATCTATGTTTTATTTGATAAATAAATCGACATTCCAACAGATGACTTCAACCAGACTTGAACCCCGGTCTCCCGGGGTCAAGGCAGAGTGCACTCCACTGCACCACTGAGGCGATGACAATACAAAAAAAATTAATCATCAATAAAGAGGATATACATGACATTAAAATGTAAGTGTGTGTTTCTATTATTTCCCTTATGTTTTTTAACATGAGGACCAATATAAAACGACAATGTTACCCCTTATGTTTTATTTGACAAAGACAACAGTGTTACCCTTTATGTTTTTTTTCATGACGACCAATAAAAAACAACAATGTTACCCCTTATGTTTTTTTTCATGACGACCAATAAAAAACGACAGTGTTACCCCTTACGTTTTTTTTCATGACGACCAATAAAAAACAACAGTGTTACCCCTTGTTTTTTTTTCATGAGGACCAATATAAAACGACAGTGTTACCCCCTATGTTTTATTTGATAAATTACAACATTCCAACAGAAGACATCATCCGGACTTGAACCCCGGTCACCAGGGGCTTAGGCAGAGTGCACTCCACTGCACCACTGAGGCAATGACAATACAAAATAATCAATCATCAATAAAGAGGATATACATGACATTAAAATGTATGTGTGTATTTCTATTATTTCCCTTATGTTTTTTTTCATGGCGACCAATAAAACGACAGTGTTACCCCTTAAATTTTATTTGACAAAGACAACAGTGTTACCCTTTATTTTTTTTTTCATGACGACCAATAAAAAACAACAATGTTACCCTTTACGTTTTTTTTCATGACGACCAATAAAAAACGACAGTGTTACCCCTTATGTTTTTTTTAATGACGACCAATAAATAACGACAGTGTTACCCCCTATGTTTTATTTGATAAATTCCAACATTCCAATAGAAGACATCATCCGGACTTGAACCCCGGTCTCCAGGGGCTTAGGCAGAGTACACTCCACTGCACCACTGAGGCAATGACAATACAAATTAATCAATCATCAATAAAGATGATATACATGACATTAAAATGTATGTGTGTGTTTCTATTATTTACCTTATGTTTTTTTCATGACGACCAATCAAAAACGACAGTGTTACCCCTTATGTTTTTTTTCATCACGACCAATAAAAAAACGACAGTTTTACCCCTTACGTTTTTTTTCATGACGACCAATAAAAAACAACAGTGTTACCACTTATGTTTTTTTTCATGAAGACCAATAAAAAACGACAGTGTTACCCCTTATGTTTTTTTTTCAAGACGACCAATAAAAAACGACAGTGTTACCCCTTATGTTTTTTTCATGACGACCAAAGAAAAACGACAGTGCTACCTACCCCTTATGTTTTTTTTCATGACGACCAATAAAAAACAACAGTTTTACCCCTTATGTTTTTTTTCATGACGACCAATAAAAAACGACAGTGTTACCCCTTATGTTTTTTTTCATGACGACCAATAAAAAACGACAGTGTTTACCCATTATGTTTTTTTTCATGACGACCATTAAAAAACGACAGTGTTACCCCTTATGTTTTTTTTCATGACGACCAATAAAAAACGACAGTGTTACCCCTTCTGTTTTTTTTCATGACGACCAAAAAAAAACGACAGGGTTACCCCTTATGTTTTTTTTCATGACGACCATTAAAAAACGACAGTGTTACCCCTTTTTTTTTTTTCATGACGACCAAAGAAAAACGACAGTGTTACCCCTTCTGTTTTTTTCATGACGACCAATAAAAAACGACAGTGTTACCCGTAATGTTTTTTTCATGACGACCATTAAAAAACGACAGTGTTACCCCTTATGTTTTTTTTCATGACGACCAATAAAAAACGACAGTGTTACCCCTTATGTTTTTTTCAAGACGACCAATGAAAAAAAACAGTGTTACCCCTTATGTTTTTTTTCATGACGACCAATAAAAAACGACAGTGTTACCCCTTATGTTTTTTTCAAGACGACCAATGAAAAAAAACAGTGTTACCCCTTATGTTTTTTTTCATGACGACCAATAAAAAAAGACAGTGTTACCCCTTATGTTTTTTTTCATGACGACCAATAAAAAACGACAGTGTTACCCCTTATGTTTTTTTTCATGACGACCAATAAAAAACGAGTGTTACCCGTAATGGTTTTTTTCATGACGACCATTAAAAAACGACAGTGTTACCCCTTATGTTTTTTTTCATGACGACCAATAAAAACGACAGTGTTACCCCTTATGTTTTTTTTCATGACGACCAATAAAAAACGACAGTGTTACCCCTTATGTTTTTTTTCAAAAAAACAAAAACGACAGGGTTACCCCTTATGTTTTTTTTCATGACGACCAATAAAAAACGACAGTGTTACCCCTTATTTTTTTTTTCCAAAAAAAAAAAACGAGTGTTACCCCTTATGTTTTTTTTCAAAAAAAAAAAAAACGACAGGGTTACCCCTTATGTTTTTTTTCATGACGACCAATAAAAAACGACAGTGTTACCCCTTATGTTTTTTTTCAAAAAAAAAAAAACGACAGGGTTACCCCTTATGTTTTTTTTCATGACGACCAATAAAAAACGACAGGGTTACCCCTTATGTTTTTTTTCATGACGACCATTAAAAAACGACAGGGTTACCCCTTATGTTTTTTTTCATGACGACCATTAAAAAACGACAGTGTTACCCCTTAGGTTTTTTTTCTTGACGACCAATAAAAAACGACAGTGTTACCCCTTACGTTTTTTTTCATGACGACCAAAGAAAAACGACAGTGTTACCCATTATGTTTTTTTTCATGACGACCATTAAAAAACGACATTGTTACCCCTTATGTTTTTTGTCATGACGACCAATAAAAAACGACAGTGTTACCCCTTATGTTTTTTTTCATGACGACCAATAAAAAACGACAGTGTTACCCATTATGTTTTTGTTCATGACGACCATTAAAAAACGACAGTGTTACCCCTTATGTTTTTTTTCAAAAAAACAAAAACGACAGGGTTACCCCTTATGTTTTTTTTCATGACGACCAATAAAAAACGACAGTGTTACCCCTTATGTTTTTTTTCCAAAAAAAAAAAACGAGTGTTACCCCTTATGTTTTTTTTCAAAAAAAAAAAAAACGACAGGGTTACCTCTTATGTTTTTTTTCATGACGACCAATAAAAAACGACAGTGTTACCCCTTATGTTTTTTTTCAAAAAAAAAAAAACGACAGGGTTACCCCTTATGTTTTTTTTCATGACGACCAATAAAAAACGACAGGGTTACCCCTTATGTTTTTTTTCATGACGACCATTAAAAAACGACAGGGTTACCCCTTATGTTTTTTTTCATGACGACCATTAAAAAACGACAGTGTTACCCCTTAGGTTTTTTTTCTTGACGACCAATAAAAAACGACAGTGTTACCCCTTACGTTTTTTTCATGACGACCAATAAAAAAACGACAGTGTTACCCCTTATGTTTTTTTTCATGACGACCAAATAAAAACGACAGTGTTACCCATTATGTTTTTTTTCATGACGACCATTAAAAAACGACATTGTTACCCCTTATGTTTTTGTCATGACGACCAATAAAAAACGACAGTGTTACCCCTTATGTTTTTTTTCATGACGACCAATAAAAAACGACAGTGTTACCCATTATGTTTTTTTTCATGACGACCATTAAAAAACGACAGTGTTACCCCTTATGTTTTTTTTCATGACGACCAATAAAAAACGACAGTGTTACCCCTTCTGTTTTTTTTCATGACGACCAAAAAAAAACGACAGGGTTACCCCTTATGTTTTTTTTCATGACGACCATTAAAAACGACAGTGTTACCCCTTATTTTTTTTTTCATGACGACCAAAGAAAAACGACAGTGTTACCCCTTCTGTTTTTTTTCATGACGACCAATAAAAAACGACAGTGTTACCCGTAATGTTTTTTTTCATGACGACCATTAAAAAACGACAGTGTTACCCCTTATGTTTTTTTTCATGACGACCAATAAAAAACGACAGTGTTACCCCTTATGTTTTTTTCAAGACGACCAATGAAAAAAAACAGTGTTACCCCTTATGTTTTTTTTCATGACGACCAATAAAAAACGACAGTGTTACCCCTTCTGTTTTTTTTCATGACGACCAAAAAAAAAACGACAGTGTTACCCCTTATTTTTTTTTCATGACGACCAAAGAAAAACGACAGTGTTACCCCTTCTGTTTTTTTCATGACGACCAATAAAAAACGACAGTGTTACCCGTAATGTTTTTTTTCATGACGACCATTAAAAAACGACAGTGTTACCCCTTATGTTTTTTTTCATGACGACCAATAAAAAACGACAGTGTTACCCCTTATGTTTTTTTCAAGACGACCAATGAAAAAAAACAGTGTTACCCCTTATGTTTTTTTTCATGACGACCAATAAAAAACGACAGTGTTACCCCTTATGTTTTTTTCATGACGACCAATAAAAAACGACAGTGTTACCCCTTATGTTTTTTTTCATGACGACCAATAAAAAACGACAGTGTTACCCGTAATGGTTTTTTTCATGACGACCATTAAAAAACGACAGTGTTACCCCTTATGTTTTTTTTCATGACGACCAATAAAAAACGACAGTGTTACCCCTTATGTTTTTTTTCAAAAAAACAAAAACGACAGGGTTACCCCTTATGTTTTTTTTCATGACGACCAATAAAAAACGACAGTGTTACCCCTTATGTTTTTTTTTCCAAAAAAAAAAACGAGTGTTACCCCTTATGTTTTTTTTCAAAAAAAAAAAAACGACAGGGTTACCCCTTATGTTTTTTTTCATGACGACCAATAAAAAACGACAGTGTTACCCCTTATGTTTTTTTTCAAAAAAAAAAAAACGACAGGGTTACCCCTTATGTTTTTTTTCATGACGACCAATAAAAAACGACAGGGTTACCCCTTATGTTTTTTTTCATGACGACCATTAAAAAACGACAGGGTTGCCCCTTATGTTTTTTTTCATGACGACCATTAAAAAACGACAGTGTTACCCCTTAGGTTTTTTTTCTAGACGACCAATAAAAAACGACAGTGTTACCCCTTACGTTTTTTTTCATGACGACCAATAAAAAAACGACAGTGTTACCCCTTATGTTTTTTTTCATGACGACCAAACAAAAACGACAGTGTTACCCCTTATGTTTTTTTCATGACGACCATTAAAAAACGACATTGTTACCCCTTATGTTTTTTGTCATGACGACCAATAAAAAACGACAGTGTTACCCCTTATGTTTTTTTTCATGACGACCAATAAAAAACGACAGTGTTACCCATTATGTTTTTTTTCATGACGACCATTAAAAAACGACAGTGTTACCCCTTATGTTTTTTTTCATGACGACCAATAAAAAACGACAGTGTTACCCCTTCTGTTTTTTTTCATGACGACCAATAAAAAACGACAGGGTTACCCCTTATGTTTTTTTTCATGACGACCATTAAAAAACGACAGTGTTACCCCTTATTTTTTTTTCATGACGACCAAAGAAAAACGACAGTGTTACCCCTTCTGTTTTTTTTCATGACGACCAATAAAAAACGACAGTGTTACCCGTAATGTTTTTTTTCATGACGACCATTAAAAAACGACAGTGTTACCCCTTTTTTTTTTTTTCATGACGACCAATAAAAACGACAGTGTTACCCCTTATATTTTTTTCAAGACGACCAATGAAAAAAAACAGTGTTACCCCTTATATTTTTTTTCATGACGACCAAAGAAAAACGACAGTGTTACCCCTTATGTTTTTTTTCAAAAAAAAAAAAACGACAGTGTTACCCCTTATGTTTTTTTTCATGACGACCATTAAAAAACAACACTGTTACCCCTTATGTTTTTTTTCACAACGACCAATAAAAAACGACAGTGTTACCCGTAATGTTTTTTTTCATGACGACCATTAAAAAACGACAGTGTTACCCCTTATGTTTTTTTTCAAAAAAAAAAAAACGACAGTGTTACCCCTTATGTTTTTTTTCATGACGACCATTAAAAAACGACACTGTTACCCCTTATGTTTTTTTTCATGACGACCAATAAAAAACGACAGTGTTACCCCTTATGTTTTTTTCATGACGACCAATAAAAAACGACAGTGTTACCCCTTATGTTTTTTTCATGACGACCAATAAAAAACGACAGTGTTACCCCTTATGTTTTTTTTCAAAAAAAAAAAAACGACAGGGTTACCCCTTATGTTTTTTTTCATGACGACCAATAAAAAACGACAGTGTTACCCCTTATGTTTTTTTTCAAAAAAAAAAAAACGACAGGGTTACCCCTTATGTTTTTTTTCATGACGACCAATAAAAAACGACAGTGTTACCCCTTATGTTTTTTTTCATGACGACCAATAAAAAACGACAGTGTTACCCCTTATGTTTTTTTTCCAAAAAAAAAAAACGAGTGTTACCCCTTATGTTTTTTTTCAAAAAAAAAAAAACGACAGGGTTACCCCTTATGTTTTTTTTCATGACGACCAATAAAAAACGACAGTGTTACCCCTTATGTTTTTTTTCAAAAAAACAAAAACGACAGGGTTACCCCTTATGTTTTTTTCATGACGACCAATAAAAAACGACAGTGTTACCCCTTATGTTTTTTTTTCCAAAAAAAAAAAACGAGTGTTACCCCTTATGTTTTTTTTCAAAAAAAAAAAAACGACAGGGTTACCCCTTATGTTTTTTTTCAAAAAAAAAAAAACGACAGTGTTACCCCTTATGTTTTTTTTCATGACGACCATTAAAAAACGACAGTGTTACCCCTTATGTTTTTTCCAAGAAGACCAATGAAAAACCAGTGTTACCCCCTATGTTTTTTTCATGAATACCAATAAAAAACGACAGTGTTACCCCTTATGTTTTTTTTCATGACGACCAATAAAAAACGACAGTGTAATCCCCTATGTTTTTTTCATGACGACGAAAGAAAGACAACAGTGTTACCATCTATGTTTTATTTGATAAATAAATCGACATTCCAACAGATGACTTCAACCAGACTTGAACCCCGGTCTCCCGGGGTCAAGGCAGAGTGCACTCCACTGCACCGCCGAGGCGATGACAATACAAAAAAAATTAATCATAAATAAAGAGGATATACATGACATTAAAATGTAAGTGTGTGTTTCTATTATTTCCCTTATGTTTTTTATCATGAGGACCAATATAAAACGACAATGTTACCCCTTATGTTTTATTTGACAAAGACAACAGTGTTACCCTTTATGTTTTTTTCATGACGACCAATAAAAAACAACAATGTTACCCCTTATGTTTTTTTTCATGACGACCAATAAAAAACGACAGTGTTACCCCTTACGTTTTTTTTCATGACGACCAATAAAAAACAACAGTGTTACCCCTTATGTTTTTTTTTCATGAGGACCAATATAAAACGACAGTGTTACCCCTTATATTTTATTTGACAAAGACAACAGTGTTACCCTTTATGTTTTTTTTCATGACGACCAATAAATAACGACAGTGTTACCCCCTATGTTTTATTTGATAAATTACAACATTCCAACAGAAGACATCATCCGGACTTGAACCCCGGTCACCAGGGGCTTCATGACGACCAAAGAAAAACGACAGTGTTACCCCTTATGTTTTTTTTTAAAAAAAAAAAAAAACGACAGTGTTACCCCTTATGTTTTTTTTCATGACGACCATTAAAAAACAACACTGTTACCCCTTATGTTTTTTTTCATGACGACCATTAAAAACGACAGTGTTACCCCTTATGTTTTTTTTCAAAAAAAAAAAAACGACAGTGTTACCCCTTATGTTTTTTTTCATGACGACCATTAAAAAACGACACTGTTACCCCTTATGTTTTTTTTCATGACGACCAATAAAAAACGACAGTGTTACCCGTAATGTTTTTTTTCATGACGACCATTAAAAAACGACAGTGTTACCCCTTATGTTTTTTTTCATGACGACCAATAAAAAACGACAGTGTTACCCCTTATGTTTTTTTTCAAAAAAAAAAAAACGACAGGGTTACCCCTTATGTTTTTTTTCATGACGACCAATAAAAAACGACAGTGTTACCCCTTATGTTTTTTTTCAAAAAAAAAAAAACGACAGGGTTACCCCTTATGTTTTTTTTCATGACGACCAATAAAAAAACGACAGTGTTACCCCTTATGTTTTTTTTTCCAAAAAAAAAAAACGACAGGGTTACCCCTTATGTTTTTTTTCATGACGACCAATAAAAAACGACAGTGTTACCCCTTATGTTTTTTTTCATGACGACCAATAAAAAACGACAGTGTTACCCCTTATGTTTTTTTTCCAAAAAAAAAAAAACGAGTGTTACCCCTTATGTTCGTCACGTTTTTTTTCATGACGACCAATAAAAAACAACAGTGTTACCCCTTATGTTTTTTTTCAAAAAAAAAAAAAACGACAGGGTTACCCCTTATGTTTTTTTCATGACGACCAATAAAAAACGACAGTGTTACCCCTTATGTTTTTTTAAAAAAAAAAAAAAAACGACAGGGTTACCCCTTATGTTTTTTTTCATGACGACCAATAAAAAACGACAGTGTTACCCCTTATGTTTTTTTTCATGACGACCAATAAAAAACGACAGTGTTACCCGTAATGTTTTTTTTCATGACGACCATTAAAAAACGACAGTGTTACCCCTTATGTTTTTTTTCATGACGACCAATAAAAACGACAGTGTTACCCCTTATGTTTTTTTTCAAAAAAAAAAAAAACGACAGGGTTACCCCTTATGTTTTTTTTCATGACGACCAATAAAAAACGACAGTGTTACCCCTTATGTTTTTTTTCAAAAAAAAAAAAACGACAGGGTTACCCCTTATGTTTTTTTTCATGACGACCAATAAAAAACGACAGTGTTACCCCTTATGTTTTTTTTCCAAAAAAAAAAAAACGACAGGGTTACCCCTTATGTTTTTTTTCATGACGACCAATAAAAAACGACAGTGTTACCCCTTATGTTTTTTTTCATGACGACCAATAAAAAACGACAGTGTTACCCCTTATGTTTTTTTTCATGACGACCAATAAAAAACGACAGTGTTACCCCTTATGTTTTTTTTCATGACGACCAATAAAAAACGACAGTGTTACCCCTTATGTTTTTTTTCCAAAAAAAAAAACGAGTGTTACCCCTTATGTTCGTCACGTTTTTTTTCATGACGACCAATAAAAAACAACAGTGTTACCCCTTATTTTTTTTTTCATGATTACCAATAAAAAACGATGGTGTTACCCCTTACGTTTTTTTTCATGACGACCAAAGAAAAACGACAGTGCTACCCCTTATGTTTTTTTTCAAGACGACCAATAAAAAACGACAGTGTTACCCCTTATGTTTTTTTTCATGACGACCAATAAAAAACGACAGTTTTACCCCTTACGTTTTTTTTCATGACGACCAATAAAAAACAACAGTGTTACCCCTTATGTTTTTTTCATGACGACCAATAAAAAACAACACCCCTTGTGTTTTTTTTTAAGACGACCAATAAAAAAACTACAGTGTTACCCCTCATGTTTTTTTTCATGACGACCAATAAAATACGACAGTGTTACCCCTTAGGTTTTTTTTCAAGACGACCAATAAAAAACGACAGTGTTACCCCTTATGTTTTTTTTCATGACGACCAATAAAAAACGACAGTTTTACCCCTTACGTTTTTTTTCATGACGACCAATAAAAAACAACAGTGTTACCCCTTATGTTTTTTTTCCAAAAAAAAAAAACGAGTGTTACCCCTTATGTTCGTCACGTTTTTTTCATGACGACCAATAAAAAACAACAGTGTTACCCCTTATTTTTTTTTTCATGATTACCAATAAAAAACGATGGTGTTACCCCTTACGTTTTTTTTCATGACGACCAAAGAAAAACGACAGTGCTACCCCTTATGTTTTTTTTCAAGACGACCAATAAAAAACGACAGTGTTACCCCTTATGTTTTTTTTCATGACGACCAATAAAAAACGACAGTTTTACCCCTTACGTTTTTTTTCATGACGACCAATAAAAAACAACAGTGTTACCCCTTATGTTTTTTTTCATGACGACCAATAAAAAACGACACCCCTTGTGTTTTTTTTTAAGACGACCAATAAAAAAACTACAGTGTTACCCCTCATGTTTTTTTTCATGACGACCAATAAAATACGACAGTGTTACCCCTTAGGTTTTTTTTCATGACGACCAAAGAAAAACGACAGTGCTACCCCTTTTTTTTTTTTTCAGGACGACCAATAAAAAACGACAGTTTTACCCCTTACGTTTTTTTTCATGACGACCAATAAAAAACAACAGTGTTACCCCTTATGTTTTTTTTCATGACGACCAATAAAATACGACAGTGTTACCCCTTAGGTTTTTTTTCATGACGACCAAAGAAAAACGACAGTGCTACCCCTTTTTTTTTTTTTCAGGACGACCAATAAAAAACGACAGTTTTACCCCTTACGTTTTTTTCATGACGACCAATAAAAAACAACAGTGTTACCCCTTATGTTTTTTTTCATGACGACCAATAAAATACGACAGTGTTACCCCTTAGGTTTTTTTTCATGACGACCAAAGAAAAACGACAGTGCTACCCCTTTTTTTTTTTTTCAGGACGACCAATAAAAAACGACAGTTTTACCCCTTACGTTTTTTTTCATGACGACCAATAAAAAACAACAGTGTTACCCCTTATGTTTTTTTTCATGACGACCAATAAAAAACGACACCCCTTGTGTTTTTTTTAAGACTACCAATAAAAAACGACAGTGTTAGCCCTTATGTTTTTTTTCATGACGACCAATAAAAAACAACAATGTTACCCCTTATGTTTTTTTTCAAGACGACCAATAAAAAACAACAATGTTCCCCCTTACGTTTTTTTTCATGACGACCAATAAAAAAACTACAGTGTTACCCCTCATGTTTTTTTTCATGACGACCAATAAAATACAACAGTGTTACCCCTTAGGTTTTTTTTCATGACGACCAAAGAAAAACGACAGTGCTACCCCTTATGTTTTTTTTCAGGACGACCAATAAAAAACGACAGTGTTACCCCTTATGTTTTTTTTTTTTTTCATGACGACCAATATATAATAACATATAGCAGTGGCTTCTGAACACCAGTGGTGTTGTGGGGACTTTTGAAGTTGGGGGGACTTATATTTTCCTACCTTCTACCATTGGACCATGCATTTTTCATGCATGGTCGGCGATTGATACATAAGTTGTAAATAATGTATAATTATAAAATTGTATTTTAATATGAACAATTTTAGTAAGATCAGGGTTTTTTCGGCAGATACTAGATTTTAAATAGCCTTGGAGATATATTGCGTTCCTCAGATGTACGTTTCCTCTAGATCGCCACCTAGTGGGGTATGGTATGTACGCGTCCACATTCTGCAGATCGGCCGCGGGACACATCGGAGGAAACTCTACGAGATCCGCTAATGCATTGAGGTTTTTTTTGTCAAATTCTGCTTAAAGTGAGTTTGGATATCACTTTGCAAAAAAAAGGTTAAAAATTTGTTTTTGTGGATCATGAAATATCCATGTCGATTTACAAAGCAGACGTACAAGATATTTGCGGATTGGTGTCATCTGTGGGGTATTGTCTTCTGCTTGCGTTAGAACTCTTCATACCGATATTGGGGAGGTTGTATATCAGGCTCTGAAACTTATCTTCTTCCTCTCAATATAGTTTATAATGCACTATGCAGATTTGTTCTTGGTGGTACTTTCATAACTCATTATTTTACAACGTTTGAAATTCTTTAACTGGTCCACTCCTGTCATAAAAAGCTACAGCAACATGGGCTGCAGTTTTTTTTAACTTTATATATTTCAATCACCCTCACTATTTAAAACAGTCAATGGTTCCTTCTATCTTTAATTATCAATCGACACACCAAAACAGCTCAGATCTTTGGCTTCTGTAGTCTCTAAATCAATAGCTAAGAAGATTTTAGTTATACGCCCCCTCTGATTGGAATTATCTACCTGTAAATATTGCATCCATCTAACTTTGTCATTTGCATATGCCCGGTCTTTTTCTCAAAGGATCAGCTGTGCATGCCCATAATATCACAAAGGCTCTTTAATTATGCTTTGTATTATTTATTACTTAAAGTTACTTTTATCACTTACTTAAAGTGTCAATCTTTAAATATGCTTAGTTTGAGTTGGATCTCCTAGTTTAATTATTTTGCATTTATATGTATTTGCCTTTGTTCATGTGTGTTTGTTTGTATGTTGTCTAATCTGGAATCGACCTACGTTTTCTTTGGTTATTTTATCTTTTTGTTCAATGTCTTCTCCAATTGTACCCGTCTGCGACTGATGTTAAGGACCCCCTTGACACAAAATGCTTCATCTCCAGGGATGCGTCCTAATAACGAAGGTCCACCTCCAAGGCTTGCAGAGGATATTGCTACGCTGCGGCGGTCGGTGACAGACAGTAGAGACTGAAAGATGAAGAGCAGTCAGGATTTGTCTGTCACAGGGAGGAAAACAAAAGACGCGATACGAGGGGGCTGGTGTTTTATTTACCGCGACAGCGATCATTATCTTTAACCTCATTATTCTCAGGGAGCTGTGCTGGGTTTCTTCGACAGAGAAATCCGCTCCCGAGATTGCGTTGCCGAGCTCTGCTGCTCTGTTAATCGCTGTCGCCTGATTATGAATGTGGCTATTAAAGGAACAGCTGTAGCAGTCTGCACCATACCAATCTGAGTTTCCCCTCAAAGCAGACTGATCGTTTGGTAGTGGCGTGCCACACTGGCTGACGCACACATACACAAACAGACACTCTCTCACACAGGCACACGCACGCACGCACCCACACACACGCACACGCACACACACAAACCCTCCAGCCAACACGCACATTCATAAACAGACGCACACACATACATGGAGACACTTCACCTATCAAACACGTTAATCTAACACACACACAAGCACACACACAAACCAAGACACCAAGACATGCATCAAGACATGCAGACACACGTTCACGCAAACACAAATGTGTTTGTGTTTCTATGTGTAGGCCTACATGAATGTGTATGTGTCTAAACAGAAATGTCAAAAGAACTGTGCAATCTGTGCCGTCTCTACTTAGTCAGTATATTTATGGCAGGGATGAGACGTATGCAGCGCATATCGAGGATCTATCGTCTCATCGCGCTCCATGTGAGGGTCCCAAGGAGTCACCGTGCTGGAGTCTCTTCTAACGTCAGCCATCAGAGCTGAGTGTCCCGCCGCTGTAACGGCCATACATCTGCCCCCCCCCCCGCCGCCGTTTCATCTCCTATGCAGATGCAGACCCGCCAGAGCCAGTGATCATTCATCAGGAAACCGTCTCCAAACGGGAGCTGCTTCTGTCCCGCTTATTCATTATTCATCCCGGAGCTCCGGTCAGGGGCCGGCCCGAGACTGCCTCCCCCAGCCAGGAGCTCCGTGCCCTTAGTCCGGCCTCCGTCCCCAAGGAGCCCTTGATATTTGTTGTTGTGCTCTGTGCATATCGTCTTGTTTATCCGAAGCGGCCCTCGCTCCAGAAACAAGGTAGAAGCGGCCCCCTCCTCCACGTTAAGGGTATTCCCGCTGTAATTTCCCCATCCTGCGGATTGATAGAGAGCCCTGTCTTCGGCTAATTAGATTGTTTATTACCGGGCCTCGTGATGAAGCGCTTGATACCCGGCAACTGACACACGCTCGAGCCGGCAGAGGAGGGAAAGCGGAGGCAGCGCGGGGTAGAGGCGCAGCGTTCCTATTAAAAGCAGCCTCTCGTGATACTTCAGCACCGCCCCCCTCATGAATAAGTCCAATATACCAGGACGCCTATGGAAGGGCGTGGATAGATATGTTAGGCCGCGCTCCGTCCCGGCACTTCGCTGTGTACAGTATTTAATTCAAATTACACAAAGCGAGCCAGAGCATCAAACCGACATCTTAACCCCGGCTGAGCGAGAGGAATTAACTTTCCAGTGCTGGGCAGCGCCCAGAGTCTGTGAGCCTTCCTGGTGTCTCGCCTTGAACCCTGGAGGAATGTGCCGTCTCTGTATTATTATTACCACTTCAAAGGGCCGTTCGCTTCCCTGGGTGTCTACAACATGCATTTAGAGATCCATCTTCTTCCACCGGCGTGATCCAACCCCCCCCCCCCCCCCCCACCCTGAAGCAGGATTCATGTTATTATTGCATAAACAAACCTGTGGCCGTGGAGTACACCAGCTCTGCTATGTTTTCCAGGCAGCCATTTTGTAGCGTTTTTTTCTCCGCTGCTGCTCTGATTTGATTCGTTTTCAGTCAAAAGCACACGTTTGTGACGGCACACCTCTTATCGTTCAGTGGGTCGCGTGTCAAAGACTTACAGAACACCACCATTTTTTAAATAAATAACACAGTGTCAATAGTGTTACCATAGCTGCTCTTCCAAGTCGACGGGTTTGTGTGTGAAGTGCATTCTTCTCGACGGTTCGAGATCAGGAGCCTTCTCTTCTTCTTGTGTGTTTTCCGAGCTCCAAGGATGTGTGAGGTTTTTAAATAGAGCTTGGGCACATTCCCTCCAGCCCGTCATCATATGTAAGTGGAGCGTTGGCTAGGGCCCGCAGGCCCCCCACACAACCCCTCACAATACTGCCAGTGGTGCAATTTTCCCAAGACCCCCAAGGGCCAATAATTCTCTTTGTAGGTTCGCTGGCAATTTGTTAAGCGGCGGAACACGGAGACACAGGAAGAGGGGAAGAATTACCACCGAGCAAGTAATTGCTCCGCACCAGATATTCTATTGGATTTCAGGGCTACCTGAACCACTTACCTTTATTATCTCCTTATAATCTAGCGATGTAAATCAGCGGTATAGAGAGGGCAAGATGCCGCTGAAAGCAGCACCCCGCCCTACACCGATTCCTCCACGCAGCCCCGACAAGGCGAGGCGTGCATTTGAATGCGACGGCACCGTTATGCTAAAGGAGTCAGGTATATTTTCCCTTTCCTTTACTGTGTTTTATTGCTTTTGTATCCATGCATACGGTCTGCTGAGCCTCAAAGCTCAGAGCCCCCGCCAGAGGAAGTTCTGCTCTCTCCCACAGAGACACCGATCCTGTTTTGCCTGAAGCAGCTCATTTGCAGGCTGTGATTGGGTGATGTACTGATATCAAGGACATCGACCGGGGCTCGGGAGAATCTGTGTGAAACGTTGTCCAATGTGTAAACATTGGACAACGTTCAGACATCAAAGACATCAAACTGAATTCATCAGTGCTGATATCATTGTGTGTGTTCCATCGGTCTGATTCAAACCAAATTTATGAAATCTACAGGATCATATTTATGGTTAGCTAGTATAGAGCCTATTGAGTCAAACCAGTATAGTATAATGGAAATAGGGCCACTGGTTGATTCGTCATAATACCTTATAAGGGATAAATAATCCCTAATAAATAAATAAAAAATGTAATGAAATAACTCATTAGGCAAAATCACTGCATAGGGAAAACATTGATCCATAAAGCAACATGTGCTCCACTGTCAAACTTGCATTAAACTTTGAAAGGGAAGAAAAATAATAGTGTACTGTGAAAGGGTGATGAAGCACCACGACGCGAAGCGTAGGCTATAGTAATGTACTCATTGATTATCCTGACTGTTAGCTACCTTTTGTATTTCTTTGCAGCAGATGTTTTCTACTTTGTTTGGTATTCTGGCAGAGTGTCCCCAAGTAAACCTAAAATAGAAATGATGTATGAAATCCGTCAACAAACATGGTTGTGATTGTGATGAGGAGTAGAGAAATGACAGTTATTTGTTATTATGATGATTGTTGTATGGCTGAATCGAAGGCATTGATATGGCGATGCTAGCAGCTGCTCCGGACTGAGGGGCGGGAGATTGACATCGATGTGTGTCACAACAGAGTGGGCCAGCTGACCAATCAGAGCAGACCGGGCTTTACTGGAGGGGGGGCCTTTAAGAGACCGGAGCTTAAACCAGACGTTTTCTCAAGAAGGTTGAAAGTGGATCAGCTGCAGTGAACAGAGAATAATAGAGAATAATAAGGTGTAATTTTAACATTAAAGTATGTAAACCTGCTCCAGTAGAACACCCAACTAAAATTATTACCTTCAAAAGTGCCATTAGATGACCCCTTTAATAACCTCCTCTTCTTTAGTCTTGTGTTGTCGTATCCATGGAAAGGAAATGCTAAAAATACTTGTTCACTTCAGGGAGAGTGTATTATCTTTGTTTCGATTTGTGCACAGGGACCAATGTGTGCAAATGCGACAATAAGACAAACGACTCCATAACGCCTTCATCACTGCACTGACAGTTAACCATGACACACCCGTGAAAGTCAAAATCACGTTTATCTCTTTTCCGCTACAAAGTCAATTATTCACAATCAACCTGTAATTGATTGTAAGATAGCACGGGCCTGTTAATGATCAGGGTTAGACTTGCCTGAGGAGTAGCATGAAGGGAATTAATATTCAAATGACGGAGCGGATGTGAGACACTGCTTTAATTCACCACAACTGATTTGATAATCCAACCACGACCCTTCCCATAGTATAGACAATGACAGAGTCAAACAGGTTATTAAACGTCTTTAACAAACTATTACTCCCAAAGGTACCACGTCTTGTTTGATCACACGAAGATTCAATAAACGCCAGACGGTATTCAAATTAAAGCCAGCGTACATCTATGGAATAAAATCGATTCAATACATTGAAACGAAAAAGACGAATTAAAGAAGCGGCTTTAACCAAAACCTCCCTGTTCTCCGCCACGTGATGCGTGTGCGCTCGCGTTGCGACTCCAAGGTGACACGAGGCGGCGGGAGACACCTCCTCATCGCAGGCGTGACATTAATCAGTGCGTCAGTTTCAGGCGGCGTCCTTGCCTTAATTTTTCTCCCTAATTGGGCGATGATTTAAAATTTGGAAAAGTAGCAGAACTCCAGGTAATGAAGATTGACACCTGTTATGTTACCCCTCCGTCACCCCCCTCCTCCGTCACCCCCCTCCTCCACCTGCTGCCACTGCGACAGGGGAGGGGGGGGGGGGGGCAGCAGGTGGGAGGAGACGGAGGAGATGGAGACAGAGGAGGTTGAGGAGGAGATGGTGGTGGTGGTGGTGGAGGAAGAGGGGAGGAGAGGGGAGATGGAGGAGGAGGAGGAGTATGAGGGGGAGGAGGGGGAGGTTGAGGAGGAGGTGGTGGTGGTGGTGGTGGTGGAGGAAGAGGGGAGGAGAGGGGAGATGGAGGAGGAGGAGGAGGAGTATGAGGAGGAGGAGGGGGAGGTTGAGGAGTGGTGGTGGTGGAGGAGTAGTAGGGGGGAGATGGAGGAGCAGGAGGAGGAGGAGGAGGGGGAGGAGTAGGAGGAGGGGGAGGAGGAGGGGGAGATGTAGGAGGGGGAGGTTGAGGAGGAGGAGGAGGAGGAGACGGAGGAGTTGGAGGCGTCTGCTGGCGAACGACTCTGCCCTTCTGTAAGGTCGCGTGAGTACACCTCTCTTGAGGTCGGAGGAGGGAGGGGGGGGGCACGTCTCCGGGGAGACGGGGGATTAGCAGGGGGGAGGCGGGGGGGCGGGGGGGGGGGGGCGTGGAGGGTTGGCCAGAGCGATGTGTGACAGGAGCAGGAGCCCGTCCTCTGGCTCTGCTGCCCCCCGTGTAACAGCTGTCTTGCTTCCTGACTGATGACTTGATTTCATGACAAGAACTCAGCCGACCCTCCTCGACATCCTGCAGGGCCCCGCCGACGCAGTGCCCCGCCCTGCCTGCAGCATCACCCCCCCGCCGCCCCCCCCCCCAGACCAATAGCAATGTCCGTGTATGTCAGAGGGCCGTGCCCGCGGGCAGTGGGCCCTGACCCCAGAACACCCCGTCTCTGAGCGCCCGCTCTGGGTTTAAAGCGTCAGCCTGGATGTAGACAGAAGATTAATTGCGCTCAGCAGATTGGTTTGTATTAAGCTACTAAGCACTGGTTAGTGTGTGTGTGTGTGTGTGTGTGTGCGTGTGTATGTGTGTGTATGAGTGTGCATGTGTGTGTGTGTATGTGTGTGGGCGTGGGCATGTGTGCATGCGTATGTTTGTGTGTTTGTGTGTGTTTTGAACACGCTGGCACACAAGTTTGCATCATAGGAACGATCGCACACACACAAACACAAACACACACACACACACACACACACACACACACACACACACACACACACACACACACACACACACACAAACAAACACACACACACACACACGCGAACGCACACACAGTTGCAAGTATGTACACACAACACATGAACTAACACCAAAAATAAACTCACTATCCAAATATTTACCGCAGGTCCCCAAACCAAACTAATTGGACACCTCTGCGTTGTGACATTACATACCAGCTTAATTAAACAGGCTCAGAAGGCACGGATCAGCCCTGCTTGATTCACACGCCAAGGAGGGGGCAGGTAGGTGTGGTATCAGACGACAGGACACCGGCGACCGGCCTGCGTCCGACACGACTCCTCATAAAAAGGCGCGGGGAGAGCGCGTGTGGATTTGTTGTGTGTGGCCGTGGGCAGCTTGAGGGAGGTTAGGCATGAGTGGATTAAAACGCCAGCGCACATCCGCTTCCATGCTGTAATCCTCTTAGCTGCCCCTCCTAATACGTTTTATATCTCTTTTCTTTATCTCTCGACGATGGTAAAATATCAGATTAGTTTTCGAGCTTTGACTATATCTTATTACAACCTTATCTAACACTAAGGGGGTGGGTGCTCAGTGGAGGGGGGGGGGTTGTCGCCATGACCGCTGCCCCCCCCACCCCCCCCCCCCCTATGAAATGCCGTGTCCATGGGAACCGAGCAGCAGCGACGGAGACGAGGGCATCGCTCGCCTCGGACTAGCGACATGGCCCACCGGGTCACATGGTTCCTCTCTAGAACCCATTATTTATTCATCGACAGCCGATTGGTCCGTGGGTTAGGCTCTCGTGGTCGAAGCATCTCGTCGTTGACCACAATGTGCAAACTCATTGTGTGTTGCACGTCCTTGCACTAAAAAATAGCACTTAGCATTGTGTAGCATCTTATCCCAGCTATCTTTGTGTACGGGGAATGGGTTAACCTAACAATTGTAAGTGCTTGGCGATTGTTTCTATGAACACCCTTACTGTACCGACAGCGATATTTTGTTGCTTTGCCTTCTTCTGACAAATGTAGCAGAAATCTTTCACCCCACAGTGGTGAAAGATGGAGTGATTATTTGGCCAGTGACTTCACACCATGAGTTTGTCAGAGCCGTAAACAAAATACAACTCTACCAATTCACCTCCACTACATTTTCAAAAATAATGTTAATATACTATGTTATTATTTATTATATATAGGTATATTGGTGGAAAACAAATGCTATTGGGGAATGTATGCATCCATTTATTCTGAGCTTTCTTTGTACTCCAGGGAGAGAAAGCCATTAAACCTTGTTTATTATTAATAGTTTCAGGTTTGCAAAACCATTAATATATTTTTCCTCTATAGTGTATCGTTTTGCTGCCTACCTGAGAAAAATTGGTCAATCAGGAGACCTATCTGGCTTTAATTAGTTGCAAAAGTACCCTTTTAGAATGGACTGCAGGACAATGACAACTGCATTGCAGAGGCTGTTCCTCGTAGCGTCTAGAGAGCTCCCTGGTGAATCCACCGGACAGCAAGAGTCCCTTTAAGCACCTCAACAACAGCCTACCTGCTGCCCTAACAGGTCCAGATATCACCCCGAGAGAGAGGGGGGGAGGGAGGGAGGGGGAGAGAGGGAGAGAGGGAGAGAGAGAGAGAGAGAGAGAGAGAGAGAGAGAGAGAGAGAGAGAGAGAGAGAGAGAGAGAGAGAGAGAGAGAGAGAGAGAGAGAGAGAGGAAGAGAGAGAGAGAGAAAGAGGAAGAGAGAGAGAGAGAGAGCTAAACGAGTTTTCATAAGATCTATAGCCAGAGGTCATCCGAGTCTCACCATGACTTACCCACAATGCTTTGGGGTTGTGCCACCTTTACGATGGCTGACGGACACACCCGCTGGGAGGTGGCTCTGCGCCGACAGCCACATAAACATATATTGATGGGACAGTTTAAAAGTGCAGCTGCAGGAGAAGCCAGAAGAACAGTTGTTTCCATGTGTGGTAAATTGCCCATGGGCCACACCTTAATAGTAAAGTGGGGGATGGCGTGTGTTGAGCGAGTGAGTGAGTAAATGTGTCTATGCGTGTGTGAGTGTTTGTGTGTGTATGCGTCTGTGCATACGTGCCTTTTGTGTGGTCGGCATGGCACCTAGACGCAAGCGACCGGAGGAGGGAGGGAGGAATTAGAATGTTTCCCGAATTGTCGCAGCGAGCAGGACTTGTGACAACGCGGCCTCATCTAAATGGCCGTCATAAACAGTGCAGTAAACGCAACGTCGTTTAAAGCAGGATGAATGCGGGTATAATGGCAATGACGAGGCTTTTGTGTCCCGACTCGTAAAGTAGTTTCCAGGGAAAACAGGGCACTCAACTGTGGACACCCCCCCCTCCCCCCCTCCCTCCCTCCTACAGCCCCTCCTCCCCTCAATATCTCTCCACCTGATCTCTCTGTCTTCCCTCTCCTCCCATCTCCTTGCTTCCCCCCGGTGTGTCTGACTCCTACGTGTGGTTAGTTATGGGGAACACATCCATGAATAAAACAACTGTTGACACAAAGTGATTTTTTGGGGGGCTGTGTGTGTGTGTGTGTGTGTGTGTGTGTGTGTGTGTGTGTGTGTGTGTGTGTGTGTGTGTGTGTGTGTGTGTGTGTGTGTGTGTGTATATGCATGTGTGTGTCGGTGTGTGCGTGTGTGTGTGTGTGTGTCTCTGTGTGGGGTGTCGGTGTGTGTGTCTGTGTCAGTGTGTGTGTGTACCTGTGTGTTTGTGTGCGTGTCGGTGTGTGTGCGTGTGTGTGTCGGTGTGTCTACCTGTGTGTGTGTGTGTGTGTATCGGTGTGTCTACCTGTGTGTGTGTGTGTGTGCGTGTTATGCTTGCCCAACTATGAGGCCATTGGATTATGGAATTTTGTGATCCGCGCTTCGGCCCCTGGAGGATGAAGAACCTCAGCAACAAACATTCCCTGACACATGGAGAGGAGAGGGGAGGGCCCCGGGGACAGATCCCCTCCATGCCCAAACGAGGCCTACACTGCCTAGTTAGGCCAGGGACAGAGCCAGGTGGTGGAAAGTAGAGCAATTACCTCCAATCCTCGCTGGGTGGGGGGGGTGTTATTGATTTAGCGTGCAGCGCGGCTGCATGGCATAACAGATCACTGGGGGGGGCAGGAGGAGCTGAAGAACAATGAAAAAAATACAGATAGAGCGCTGGACGGGCGATCAGTTGGAGATGCGGTTTTATGCGATGAGGTGTGTTCACAGCCATCCGTCGGGTGCCTTTAGCCGAATACCAAAATATGGTAATCGTACTCCGACTCCTCTCAATCGTCAGTGGGTACGGTGTGTGTGTTGCATGGGGATGCGTAATGACTGCAGATTCCACACTGTAAGCTGACGGACGTATAAGATACGTTCAGGATCTCGACCGTTATCTCATGGAATGTTTTGGGAGAAGGTTGGCTAATTGGAATGAGAGTCACGCCAGAAATTGTTGGGATCTTTTAATTTTCGAGTTCTGAAGCTGCGTCTCTGGAGCTGAGTGTTGGAAAGCTAGCCAAATCTCCTCTAAGTGTTGACTCGTTTGAGCAGTTCACGAGACATAGGATCGATTTTATTTTTGTAAATTTCTTAGGTTATCGTAAATAATTGTGAATTTCGAGAAACCCGTGCAAATCCTCCAACACCCTTTACTCCGTAATTAATACACAAAGTCATACGAGGAGCAACAACCTGGCACACAGAACCACAACAAGCGCACAGAGGACTGTGTGGAAACTGAGGTGCACTGAAGACTCACTGCAAAAACAAACAACAACATTGTATGAGGAAACACAATTTGCCAGTGTACCACACCTCCATGTGCCCAATGTGCAATTAGTATACACTAAACAGCATGCCATGCCTTTCATACACTGTCTCCTTAATCCCTGGCTGCATCCAAGGGATACCAGCAGCCCAAAGGAAAGCAATCTCCCTCTATCCCTGAATTTCTATTTATTTCTTTATTTATTTTATAACTCAGATATCTGCAAAGGCAACTGGCACCTAGCCGTCTCTCCATACACCACCTCTAAGCGCCAGGGGCTTTGAAGGGAGCTAATTTCCATACTAATTTCTTATTTTTTCCCCTAACCCCACCCACTTCCCCCGTCTAAAAATCCCGGGCCAGGCACAGGGCGGGGAGAAGACATGTGTCGCTTGATCTAATGGCGTCGGACTAATTGCATTCTGGGGCACACGCCTGGAATTTAGAACGCTGGAAGAATGTTTGAAAAAAAAAAAAAAGCCTAGAAAGCCGCGTGTTTTGCAGGCATACCACATACGACACGGGGGACAATTAATAGAGATCCCCCCGGGAGAGGGAAAATTGGACTGTTCGCTGTCCCCAGGGCCGGGGGCCCTTTATTGATATCGCGGGGCCGATGGAGACGGGCCCCTCTCTGTCCGCGGGCAGTGCTCAGCCTCTGGGGGGCGCCTCTGTGACTGGACTGTTATGAG
>NC_079421.1:22102175-22114675 GCF_026213295.1 Gadus chalcogrammus | reverse complement strand
GTGTTTTGCGTGCGTGTGTGCATGTTTGTGTGTGCGATCAAAACTTCGGTACCGAACTACAGCCACAAACCACAACCCCGTCACCATACCTGAACATTGGAATGAGGAGGGGATTCAATTTTGCTGCAGAGGCACTCATTAGTCTTAACTAGGAAACAGCTGTATACACTCCCAATGAGAGGAGTGTCTGAAGGGGGGGGGGGACACGCAGTGTGTTCAGGAGAGATGGTTATCAGGTGTCTAACAAGAGGCCCCGCCCAGGTCTTGTTCGCGGGGCTCTCAGCTGTTGCGTCGGCCATGTTGGGACTATTTATCAGGCTTGACGTTGAATAAGCACATGCGCCCCGGTGCGCCTAATTGACCGAACACCAGGTGAGCATCTCCTCCTCTTCCCCCGCACACACACACACACACACACACACACACACACACACGCACACACACACATGCACACACTCCCTCTATCTCTCTATTCCCGCCCGGCCCGTCTGTATTGTGTGTGTGACTTTACGTCTAAAAGAAACGCGGTCGGACTCCCGACAAAGGAGGCTGATTTTCCTGCATGCGGGTAATCAGATAAAAATCAAATCTCTGGAACAGTATTGTGTCTCCATGATTGCAGCGATCGCCGTATCGCTCGAGCGCGGGGACGGAATGCTAAATATCAAGTCAAGTGTGGAAAGAAACTATCCTCCCATTCCGAAGTAACAAAGGAAAAACGTTGAATCAATAAACTCCATGGCACAAATAAGAAATGTTAAAGGAATGAGTACTATATTATCATTAGGTTGACATTCAAAACCTGAGATTTAAGATTTTTGTGTGATTAGTCATATTAACAGAACCGACTTTAAACTTGTTCAAGCCAACCCCCCCCCCCCCCCCCCCCCCCCCCCCACCCGACCCCCCCCCCCCCCTGTTCAATTGTGCGGTCTTTATTTTTTACCTGTGAATCGGGTTAGAAAATCTAACGTTTCACTTGGAATATTACCTTTCAACACATTCAAAATGGGCTCCTTAAAGAACAGCAGGGAACTTTCTCAACTGCCAACCAAGTCTCTCTCTTTAAACATTGAAACAATTTCCCTTTTGTCTTTTTAAAGCAGTTGATCGTACATGTAAAGAGCTGGACTGGTTGAGTACTGTACACCCAAGCTGTTATTAATGACCATCATTCATCACTGAATAATTATGAACACAAAGAACAAACATTCTTTGTGTGTGTGTCTACGTTTTTTTTTTTATAAAACAAACGTGTCATTGAGGCTACCAATTATTGATCGCCTATTAAATACTTACAAACTGCATATCGGATCACGGCGAGCGTTGGATGACCCATCACGGTTCTCGGCCGTCAAACCCCTTCAAACGGGGGGTTTGAGCGATCGTTTTCCCCCATTTGTCGTTCACTATCTCCCCTCCACTCTCCCTGCGCCAGCCGCCCATGTGGAGAAAGGAGTCGGGGAAGAACAGAGTCCTTTTAAGAGCTCCCTTCTGGAGGAGGGAGATACTTGCTTTCCATAAATCTCTGCAACATGTGCAAAATGCAAACGAGGCCCAGTGAAGCCACTCGGCTCATCGTCCCTAGCAACTAAGGGGGAGAAATCTTTCTCTTGGAATCCTTCGCTCAGACAAAAAACTACAAACAAAATTCGCCACACACACACTCGTTGTTCTTCCCACGAAGGGAAGAGGCGGTCCTGGAAGATGGAGGGGCGGGGGGGGGGCGTTCAGCCCAGAGACGCACCACTCCACTAGCCTGGTCCTACCAGACCATCGTACTTCATTTCATTTGCACAGAAGGTCTGGGACTGCTCAATTGACAAACGTTCACTCACTTGGAGGCGGGTGTCTGTGGAAGTTTTAAAATGATTGGATCTGCCCAGTGCCACTCTGGATCTGCCATAACCAATCGCATAGCGTTTGGTCGTGACGTATGTCATGCGACGGGACCGGCTCCTTCACTAACGGAGCCAGCTGGAAAATCAAACAACAGACCGAATAGCTTCTCTCGTATCCTTCTCCATTGTCTTCCTCTGACTACAACTGAAACTGCCGCGCAACGTAGACGTCATCGTTCTCAGCCACTCCCTCTGTTCGCTGATTGGACCGCCAGAAATCTGGTTTCCATGGAACGCATTTACATTAAGCAGACCCAGACATAGTACTGAAGTGAAATGAAAATTGAGTGGAAGTAGGTAGGTGGGCGGTGCCAGGCTACCACTCCACCGTGGTCCAACCCAAAACCAAAACTGTCAAAACTGGTTCAAACTGGTTCAAACTCTGCTTCAACGCGACTCCGGAGGATAGAGTGAGCCGTCGACTAAAGGCTCCGCCCCCTCTAGGAAGACTCCGCCCCCTCCAGGCAGAGTGAGGGCGGGGTGATAATTGATGTCTGATGGACAGGCCGGGGGTGGAACAGAGCAGAGGGCGTGCTGTCATTGATGCGAGGACCGTACATTAAGCCTGTCCTCTCCTCAGTTCAATCCTCCCTCACTCCCTCCCTCCCTCCCTCCATCCATCCTCCCTCCTTCCCTTCCTCCCTCCCCACCTCCATCCTTCCTTCCTCCCTCCTCTCTCCCTTCCTCCCTCCCTCCCTCCCTCCCTCCCCCCCTCCCTCTGCCTCTAGCAGGAGGAAGTCAACCAGTAGGAGTCCATCTCCTTTTGTTGTTGTTGTTGTTGTTGTTGTCGGAGGTCTTGGTTGGCGACGTTACACGCATGAGGACTCCCATAATGAGGTCGTCTTTCAGAGCACATCGCCATCACACGCTCGTTGCGTGTCACCGTGGCTCGCTTTGGCCTCTGCTGTCTCCCGGCCGCTCCTGTAGGCCGGTGGGCCGCGTTCCAGCATGGGCGGGGGGGCACGGGGGGTGGGGGGGTGGGGGCCCATAACACCAGCATCTGTCAGGGAAGGACGTGGGGGGTGTGGGGGGGGCAGACTACTTTCCATGCAAAGCAGCAGTGATATCAACAGTGGGGCAGGGGAGGAAAAGAAGTGACGTGAAATTAAATCAGTCAGTCTGTGTGTACTTTGAACCGCGCCGGTTCGAGCCGCCGTATAAATATGCTCAAAGACGCAGTGGAGGACGGGAGAGCATCGCGGCCCTTAACAGCTTCGGCTTCTTCGTTTTATGTTTTGAGGCGCGGTAATGTTTAAGAAATGTCTGCATGCAGCGAAGGGTGCCGTGTGTCTGCATACGTCAACGTGTTATCATTATTTTAATGTGTTCATGTTAGTGGTGGGTTGGTGGGAGTAGGCTCCTATTGTCTCTGAAAAACGAGCCAGCGATGCGACGACGTAGGTTCATTCAGTAGTTTGTTGTTTATATATCGTTGTGCGATGCGTTTAAATAAATGATGGCCATGGAAGTGAAATGGTAGAAAGCATCTGAACGTACCAGAAGTCTTGAAATGTCTCGCGGACTTACGAGTGAGTCAACTTCTTTTCAGGATAATTGAAGAGAAAGCCTTTATTCAACTGAAACCTTCAACTAAATACTAAAGGTTGGCAAACGAAAACATTATCCAGATCACATCATCGTTGTGGTTTTGCCTTCGCATTCATTTCATATGCTTGTGTTAAGCAGTTGTAAAAGTTATGGAGCTTAATGTTTCACAATAAATAATAAAAGTTCTTCACAACTGTTTCTTATGCTGAAAAATAAAGGACTTTAGTCCAAAACGTCGCACACTGCAACATAGTTATGTTGACCCCTTCTAAGACAATGTTTACCAGTACACTACTGTTCAGCCACGAGTGGAGGCAACCTTTCTCTCGTTCTCCGATACTCAAACGGTGGGCAGCATCAAAAATCTAAATCAGAAGCCCAACAAACAGACAGCCTTCCCCACAAGCACTTAGAACGCAAGACTTATTCTGACAAAATCAATACTCAAGCACACCCAGAAACATTTACAGCCGGAAGCATGCTAGGGCAGGAGCATTACATCCAGCATAACTACGATATGCCCCCCTGCTGGGGCAGACTACCGTTAAACTGTGGCTCCATGGTGCCTTGTTTATGGCAGACTATCCAGACCTTTAAGGGGTAAAGTTCTGCACTTCTATCACCGTAACTCTGCAGCACAACCATCTGGAAGAGGTCCATCCCAGAGATCAATAGAAGTGGAGTCTTAGGTTGAACTTTGACTCATCTCTGAGTCCGATGTTCTTGTCTTTGTCAAGAGGACGTATCTGGAGCAAGAAGTAGGCCATCCAGTATGGCTAATAGTGCTATGACATACGGCTGCTTTCTGTTTCTGTAAAGGAATGTGAGTTGTATTGAATGAAAAGCAAAAGATGCCCCGTGATCAAGGTTCTCTGTTAATAGCAAGAAGTGGGTTTGGAAGAAATAATAATTATTGAAATTCCCCACTTTACTGTATTTTAATAACTGATTGCACCCAACACATTCGCATTTATAATTGAAGAGAATTTTTTGGATAAAATTTGTAATTCATTATCATATTAAATATATTAATTTGTGGAGAGCTTGGTGCATTTTAATATTAGGAGTAGATGTTTTTTTTACTCAGAACTCGGTTTATGACGGTCTCGTGGTTCCAATATCTTAACTATTAAAATGTCTAAACACTGGGACAACATATTTTGGGACGACAAGTCTTGTGATAAAAAATCATTCTTTTAATACATTCAAAATAAATCTCCTCCGTGTATCTTATCTTCAAGACCACTTTAGGAATCGGGTGAGATTGCGACCTGACGCTAGGTGTCACCCTTGTGACTTTAAAACCGACTTCCTCGAAAGGATGCGATTGAAGCGAGGTTCGCTCTGTGAGAGGCAGGGCGGGGTGGAGAGGGAGAGACAGCCAGGGCATGAAGGAAATGCTGGCTTTGAGTGAGTGGAACCAGTGAGTGAGGGCCGACTCCTTTAAAGAAAACTGTTTCCACCCTAATACAAATGGGAGATGGGCCTACATTTCATCATTCTTGATTTCTCGTTTTTTCATCGAACAGCCTAGGGCTTGTATGTTAGAGGTAAACGTCATCCGAAACGTTTAATTGATCATGCTAATAGTAGTTCCTCATGATTGCAGTCGCAGTGGCCCACCACATCAATATTGATCGTTTGATTTGCTGTATTGGCTTAGTGTTGAATGATTGGTGCTATAGGCTGTCATCAAAAGCGTGCGTAATTACATTGGAGTCATGCATATTTATTGAGAGAGACAGTTAGGCAGACAGAAACTCGGAGCGAGACGGAGAGGAAGGGATGGGGGACACCCAAACATAAACCCATGTTAAATCATCGGGTAGCCTACAATCAGGTAACCCTAACCTCAACTGCCTTCAAAATAATAAAAGGCTGATTAATAACGTATAATAAAATAAACGTGTGTATCAGTCATAGTTGTGGGGTTGGGTCTTCAGAACCGCTGCGTGCCCCCGGTAGGAGTTGAGCGCGTTATTGGGCCGTGCGTAATGGTTCTGACGCTATTGGACCTGAACGCGGGCTGCAGACGCACGGCCGAGCGGTCGGGGATATCAACTCAATAGGAACGCTTTGAATACGCGTGGCCCCTGTTTGGTTAGTAGCCGTAGGCCTTCTACCGGGGTTTGTGAGGTTATGTATTTTAGTAATGTATATTTTTGAAATAAACGTTGACGTTGTGGCTATCCCATTAGCAGTGTGGCTATCCCAGTAGCAGTGTGGCTATCCCAGTATCCGTGTAGCTATCCCAGTATCAGTGTAGCTATCCCAGTATCAGTGCGGCCATGAGTTTCTACCTGTCGTCCTCGTCTATAGGGGCTGGTGCCTCATAATGCATCTTGGGTGTTTGTGTCGGCGATACCAAACACCATCACGTCCCACGACATGCCTATAATGCTCCTGTAGTTCTGTGACGTGGAGGCGGTCGTGGTGATGTGACGTCACGATGCGCTTCCTCCATAAACATAGAACCAAACTTTCAACATACTCAACAACTAGCCTACACACACGCATGTAAGCGTCAACACACTCTGAGCAACGCACCTCGGATACTGTATTAAATAATTCTCATGTTTAGGTGAGAAAACACACACACACACACACACACACACACACACACACACACACACACACACACACACACACACACACACACACACACACACACACACACACACACACACACACACACACACACACAGTGAGGACCCAGAGAGACACACACACACACAGCCTGTAGCCAACAGGATTAATTGCATTCAGACGCCCTGACTGCAGAAGCAGCACAGGTAGTCAGTCGGCCAAGGCAAGTTTCAGTGCTTTGCTCTGCTTTACCCCGCCCACCAGCAAATCCAACCCTCCCGTGTGAGCCCTGATTGGCTGAGGGGGGTGCGGGTTCCGAGACGGCGGGGAGCTGAGCTGTGTGCTCGCCAGTGTGCGCCAGTGATGCGAGAGGAGCGCGTGTCGGAGTCAACTATACGCAGCCGTTTGGCACCGGGTGGACCTTTTTTTGCCTCAATCTGGCGGGACGCTTTTCGGTTCCCCCTGCGCTGTGATTATTATTATTACGCATGAAATTATGTCGAGGCTGTAGGCTCGTGTCTTTTTTTGCCTCTACTCTTGTGCGTGGTTTCAAATATTTTCCGTGGATTTTTCTACCGAGGAAGGACTACCGAGTTGTGTGTGTAGCCAGTGTTCCCGATCCCGGGAGCGGAGGAACTTAATTGGGAAGTAAACGCGTGAAGACTTCAAAAGTCTGGAGAGGAGAGCGAATCCGCGTCGGCAAGGAGAAGATCACCGCGGAGCTGAGCTGTGGTCGAGATATTCCTGCAGCACCTGTGTTCTCAGAGCACCGGGACTTAAGATGCTGAATAATTCCGCGGTGGCAGATGATTTCTGAGATTTCCTTTTTAATCGAACGCGAGGGAGAACGGAGGAGTATCTCTCGTCAGCTCTTCTAACATCCCCACTGCATGTTGTGTGCAAAATGCGACTAAAAATGCTCCTGGCATCGGGGAGACTTTGACACGGACATTTGATCGAATTTTTTTCCCCAAACATCGGAGGACCGTTCATTTTGCCTCTATTCCTCCATAGGAATTTCTTTCCTTTTTTTTGTCTTATTCATTTTACGCGCCCCTAACATGGACATGTTATCGTCCGAGTGGCGCCTGACCCTGCTTTGTGGCTTCACAGGAGCCGAGCGTCTTTCCACGGGTGAACCTCTTCTCTGAGGACCCTCGCTATGCTCCACCGTGCCTCTCCTCCCCGGTGTGTTTCTCTCCTCCGCAGTGGACCAAAGGATACGCTCTGCCCCCCAAAAGTAGAATGAATCACTTTCCTGAGAATTATCTCCACGATGGTTTTCTGAAGGAACGTCCGCTCCACATTTCATCGGACATTTCAATGAGTTGAGTAAGTGGGAACATTTTTGCCTATTTTGTGTGTGTGACATGCAATCGCGTGCGTAACCATCTTACGGTGCGTCTCAAGAGAAACTCAACAGGTACAATGCAATCCAGGGAGATGGAATTAATAAACATTGTTTTGGTTATCCTCCTGTTTTTGGTCGGGAGCGACGCAGTGATCAATCTGAAATACGGAATAAACGAAGAGATGAAGCCGGGGTCGGTGATTGGGAACGTAACAAAGGACGCACAGAAGCAGGGGTTCCAGATCGCACCGCAGCCCCCCTATTTACGGGTGATTTCTAACTCGGAGCCCCGCTGGGTGGAACTGAGTCCGGCGGGCATCCTCACCACCCAGATGAAAATCGACAGGGATGTAGTGTGTCGACAGAACCCCAAATGTGTCATTTCCCTGGAGGTGATGTCAAACTCCATGGAGATTTGCGTTATCAAAGTTGAAATTGAGGATTTGAACGACAACGCACCCCGGTTCCCCACGAGCCACATTGACATTGAGATCTCCGAGAACGCCTCCCCCGGTACCCGGTTCCCTCTAGAGGGGGCAAGCGATCCGGATTCGGGAGTATTCGGTGTTCAGTCATACTCCATCACCCCGAATGAGCTCTTTGGTCTGGAGATAAAGACCAGGGGGGACGGCTCCAAGATCGCCGAACTGGTGGTGCTGAAGTCGCTGGACAGGGAGACCCAGTCCCACTACTCGTACGAGATCAGCGCAGAGGACGGAGGAGACCCGCCAAAGATAGGCGCGGTGCAGCTCAACATCAAAGTCACCGACTCCAACGACAACAACCCCGTGTTCGACGAGTCGGTGTACACCGTCAGCGTGATGGAGAACTCCCCGGGCAACACGCTGGTCATAGACCTGAACGCCACGGATCCCGACGAAGGGACCAACGGAGAAGTGGCGTACTCCTTTAACAGTTACGTCACGGAAAAAACGAGGGAGGTGTTCAAAATTGACTCTCGGACAGGTGTCATCACGGTCCACGGGGAGCTGGACTACGAGAACGCGCAGATCTACGAGCTCGACGTGCAGGCCAAAGACCTGGGCCCCAACTCCATCCCGGCGCACTGTAAGGTCACCGTGAACGTGATGGATACAAACGACAACCCGCCCATCATCAACCTGCTGTCCCTGAACACGGAGTTGGTGGAGGTGAGCGAGAACGCGGCCCGCGGCTACGTGATCGCCCTGGTGCGGGTGTCCGATAAGGACGCAGGGGCCAACGGCAAGGTGCAGTGCCGGCTCCAGGGCAACGTGCCCTTCAGGCTGCAGGAGTACGAGAGCTTCTCCACAATCCTGGTGGACGGTCGGCTGGACCGGGAGCAGAGGGACACGTACAACCTCACCATCCAGGCCGAGGACAGCGGCACCCCGCCTCTACGCGCCACCAAGTCCCTGGTGGTGAAAGTCACCGATGAGAACGACAACCCCCCACACTTCCTGAAGCCCCACTACCAGGAGATGGTGATGGAGAACAACCTCCCCGGCTCGTGTTTACTGGCGGTCTCCGCCGAGGACCCAGATCTGGGCATGAACGGCACCGTGTCCTACTCCATCGTGCCCGGGGAGATCAAGCGCATGGACATCAACACCTACGTCAGCATCAACCCGTCGGGGCGCATCTTCTCCATGAGGTCCTTTGACCACGAGTACATGAGGACCTTCGACTTCAAAGTGCTGGCCCGGGACAACGGGGACCCCTCGCTGTCCAGTAACGCCACCGTGCGCATCGTGGTGCTGGACGTCAACGACAACACACCCGTGGTGACCCAACCCCCGCTGGTCAACGGCACCGCCGAGGTGTCTGTCCCCAGGAATGCGGGGGTGGGCTTCATGGTGACTCAGGTGAAGGCGGACGACTACGACGAGGGGGAGAACGGACGGCTGACCTACACCATCTCGGAGGGCGACCGGGCCTTCTTCGAGATCGACCAGGTGAACGGGGAGGTGCGCTCCACGCGGATGTTCGGGGAGGGGGCCAAGTCCACGTACGAGATCACGGTGGTGGCCCGGGACCACGGGAAGCCCTCGCTGTCTGCTTCGGCCTACATCGTGGTGTACCTGTCAACGGACGAGAAGACCCAGGAATCTATCGGACCCGTAAACCTGTCTCTGATCTTCATCATCGCCCTGGGCTCCATCGCCGCTATCTTGTTTGTCACCATGATCTTTGTTGCGGTCAAGTGCAAGCGGGATAACAAGGAGATCCGAACGTACAACTGCAGGTACCGACAACTCCTCCTCTCTAATCTGTGTCTCTGTCCCTACGATGGCTGCCTTATGCTCCTACATTCAAACTAGCAGACCTGTGTGTGTGTGTGTGTGTGTGTGTGTGTGTGTGTGTGTGTGTGTGTGTGTGTGTGTGTGTGTGTGTGTGTGTGTGTGTGTGTGTGTGTGTGTGTGTGTGTGTGTGTGTGTGTGTGTGTGCGCGTGCGTGTATGCGTGTATGCGTGTGGGTGTGTGTGCTTGCGTGTCTTTCTCTGCTCACTGTAGTGCAGGCGAGCTCAAGAGAGAGAGAGAGAGAGAGGGACAGACAGAGAGAGAGAGAGAGAGAGAGAGAGAGAGAGAGAGAGAGAGAGAGAGAGAGAGAGAGAGAGAGAGAGAGAGAGAGAGAGAGAGAGAGAGAGAGAGAGCAAGATAGAGAAAGAGCACTTGACTAGTTGTGCATCGCTTCTGTCGTAGTAGTGCATGAGGGGGCCCAAAGTGAGTCGTCGATATGGACTACAGTGCAGATGCCTCTGTTAAATTGGGCTTAAATCGTTTTGCGTCTGAAGAGGCAGTGCGCTTTGTTTTGCAGATTACATTGATTGATTCGATCTTTCAATTGCAACCAATTGGCCCATAAATACTCGTTCCAACTGTCATGTCCAATTAGTGGGTGTGCTGCCGGCCAATTAGGTGCTAACTGGTTCATTATTAGTCTTACATATATATTATTTAAAGTATTTGTCATGGCTGCTTGTCTAGATTAACAGTTCATATTTTATTATCATGGCTTGCTTACCTTCAAACATTTGAAAGATAATGTTTATTTTTATACTGCTACTAAGAAAAGTAGTTGAAGAATTGAAGTGTAGGGGGGGAAATATACTGCCAAAAATATAACCTGCTGCTAGCATAGGCTATAAATAAATAAATATATATATATATATATATATATATATATATATATATATATAGATAATATATATATATATAATATACAAATAAATAGGCGAAATCACGAAAAGTCAAATAAATGGCAAAAAATTCTAAAACAAAAGTCTTGAACGACCTGCGGTCGTGGTAATTATTTTATTCACTTTCTTAAATTGTATTGACTATTGCCAGTTTCCCCTTATTTAAAAACGAAACATGAAAATAATAGTCAAGCACAGGTTTGTTTCCAGAACTTAGATAGTGAAAGTTCGGTTCTGTTCATTGTGAACATCCGCACTAGCCTTTGATTCCACCATATGTTGTATTTTCCTATACATTTACATATAGATTGGATTCCTATCGCCTCATAATTTAGTTTAATATATATAAATATATATCAAATATAAAATTAGATCTGTGAATTCCTCCACTATGGACTCGGTTCCACACAGCAAGCAGGGCCTTGGTGTTGGCTGACTCAACCCATCTCGGAGTGAGCCGTGAGCCATTAGAGGGAGATTCAGGCTGGACTCGTTTGGTGAACACGTGATCACGATCTGCTCACTTCTACACCAAACCACCCCTGTGTCATGTAGGCAACAGTTCTGATGTCGTACCTGTTTCTACGGGGATACATCACGAAGGGGAACAACGGCAATAATGTGACATAGCCACGTTTCGATAATATGGGACTAAAAAACGGTTTGAAGGTGACAGCGTCTGCAATGGATGAAAAGGAAAGATTAATGTGGAGATCCACCCACGTGGGGGCCTCTAATGCTGTGTGTCAGTTCTCCCGCTGGGTGTTTTAATTGCCATTGATTTGCTCGTCGCAGTGTAGCCACCTCAAATCTAAGGAGCGCTTATCTGCAATTTATTGCCTGTCCTCTGTCTGACTCTGAAGATATTTCCCTGTCTCCGGTTTTAAATGTTCAGCTCAGACAGCAGGGAAGGAGAACAAGAAAGATATAGGGGGTGAGCGAGAGAGAGAGAGAGAGAGAGAGAGATAGAGAGAGAGAGAGAGAGAGAGAGAGAGAGAGAGAGAGAGAGAGAGAGAGAGAGAGAGAGAATTAAAATATTCCGTTATTTTTTGACCCCATGCAGCCTTCGGTAAATCACTTGTTGGTGACAGTTAAAGTTGTTTTAATTGCGAGACACAAAACAAAAGAAAAATGACAAAGTAAATTGCTACTGTCTGCCCACTGAAATGTTAAAAGAAAAGCCCAGCGAGATAAGACCATAATGGCATCCTGGTAAGTAATGGAGGTGGTGGCAGAAAGCAGTGTTAAACGTCACGATTCCAGACAAGGTGGTCTTACACGGTCTTAATGAATGTTAATTTGTAAACGCTGAAAAGGAAAGGAGAACAAAGCAAAACATCTTCCCCAGATGCCCGCCAGTTGGCATCTGTGGAATACACCTGGTTGGGGCTGGACGAGTGTGTTCCACACGGCAACTTCCATTCGACACACCAACCGCTGTGTGTACATGTCCATGTCTGAAGAAAGACATGGATGTTTCTAGAAAGGCGAAGCATAAAGCACGGTTGTGTCGCTCATTTGGGGTAATTACAGTCAAAAACGCCGGGCTCCAGCTAGCCGGAGCCTCAGAGGCTATCCGGACGGATGTGGATGTGCGGTCCTTCTGCACGCCACACAGCCGCTGGGGCTCAGCGCCCGAGCTAAAGATGGAAGGAGAGAACATGAGTGTGGGCTGCATGCTTGAACACGGCCGCGTAGGTTTTGTTGCGCTGCTTTCGCATCATTGCTTCCCTCCTCGTGTGCGTTGCCTCGTGTGTGCGTTGCCTCGTGTGTGTGTGTGTGTGTGTGTGTGTGTGTTGCGGGCCGCCTCCCCATTCCCCGTTGCATGTTGTTTGCATTGTGTGTGTACTCGTCTGTGACGTGGGGGGCTGCAGAGCATGCGAACGCAGAGACCCCGTCGCGGGGGCGGAGAGCTCCTGGGCGGACGCCAGGGGGG
>NC_079421.1:22092175-22099675 GCF_026213295.1 Gadus chalcogrammus | reverse complement strand
CACAGAGGTGGAGCGGCCTCAGGTCCGTGGACGGAGTGTGCCGGCCGGCCCACAGCAGGTACTTGTGGTGATGAGTAGATCGTCTTCGCTGTGGCCAGCGGTAATCATGTTATTTCCCTCTCTGAGGGCCAAAAATTAGATAAACCGCTATTGTTGCGAAGGGGGAAAGCTGTTTCCATGGGGTGGAAGCATCCGGCCTATAGCCTGTGTCCGTCTCAAGCACCCAATCAAAGCGCTTTTACTGCGGGATTAGGAGAAGCACCTTTGTCTCAGCTAATGAAAATAGAGTGGCCCGTCGATGGGGCTTTGCGGGCGGATTTTGAAGATCTCATATGTCGGGGCGTGGGATTCCTTTTGAGGGGGACCTTTTAACGGGACGGGCTGGCAGGGATCAGCGGCGGATGGGCGAGCGAGGAGGGGAGAAACGTGCTCAGATGCCAGGTGTTCCGAGACCTACTGCCTCTCTCTCTCCCTCCAGCGCTCTCCCTCACGTCGCTGGACAGGGCCTGACAAAGGCGGGCGCTGATTAACATGCAGGTTGAGTCGCGTGGTCGCATTGCACATGACGTTGACAAACATCCCTTTGACCTAGTCTGTGCATCCCACAGACACACTCTCTGTGTGTCGGTGGGATGAGAGGGACGGACCAAGAGGTAGAGGGAGAGAAAGAGAGGGACAGAGAGAGAGAGAGAGAGAGAGAGAGAGAGAGAGAGAGAGAGAGAGAGAGAGAGAGAGAGAGAGAGAGAGAGACGAAGGAAGGGCATACATTGACATCCAGCAGGTCGTACCGGGATAGCAAACATAAATAGCCGTATCTATAATGCGCTCCATCCTCTTGATTCTGACAGCTGTCAAACACAGTTGCCATCCATCAAAATGGCGCCAGCTTGTGTTTTGTGTCGTTATTGTTAATTAAAAACACAAAAGAGAAATAAAAACTCTCATAATTCATCGCGATCCTATTTATGGAACGTAAATAATGGCCGTTGGGATGGGATGGCTGGTAATGGCGTTTTTAAATGGCGAGCAGGCCTGGGCTTGAAACCTCTTGACTCCGGCAGTCCTCCGCCTGTGAGCCCTGGTGTGGTCAGGGCTCAGGGGTAGCTGCACGGCTGTGATTAGCAAGCTTGCTTTGTTCCAAAAATTGTCTTCAGCCTGCGGGGAAACCGCGTAATTACCCATGATTCATCTGTTGTCTGCAAAGAGAGCTTTGTTTTAAACGCTGGGCCACAGCGCCTACACATTTATTTACCAAATAACCGTCTGGAATTATCCTCAAACTGGGTAATTCGCTTTATTCCGTACCGGGGTTGGAAGTGGAGATAGTCACCAGGACCTGTTTTAGCATTCAGTAACGGCTACTAGGTTAGTATTTTTAGGGAGAAATTTGGTGCCAGGAGTTACGGCTTGCTGGACTGGCACAGACCGGCCACAGACCGCAGGCAGCAGCATCATGCAGGCCTAACTACTACACTTATAGTATACTATACTACTAACATCATCATTCTTCAACCATACAACCAGAACAACCATACGAATATGTGAAAATGCAAATGCTAATTGTATTATTGCATTTTAATTGTACAATTTGAATAATATATAGCTTTACAAATTACGCATACAAATTACACATCGAAATTATAAACCTATTGTTGAGTTACATTTTCAAGTTGACATGATTGTTTTAATACGGTCCACTAGGCTTCCATATGCTTCACACAGATCAGCATCTAGAACTGACTGTCATCAGCATCCCATGATTTGTCTGAATCTCTGAAATGATCATACGAAAGAGGGAACCATACTTTCAATAAATCTGAAGGAAAGGAAGGAAAAATAGCCTCTCACTAGAAATAACACCTCAGGATTTCAGTGTTTTGCTACCTACAACCTGTGATCGTGGTGGTTAAACATACTAACTGTCATTTGAGTAACACAGCTCTCCTTCCCCCTATTAAATATGATGCTATGCAACTAGTCACGACTAGCGATCCAGTCGGCTACAGAGTCGCTTTAGGGATAGCTACCGATGTTGTGGGCCAACTACCCTGCAAAGCAAACGGTGCCTTTGTTTTTTTTAATGCAGTTAAATGTCTATAATTTCATTTAATTTGCCCACGTTGGAAAGAGGGAGTGATGCTCCACCACCCAGTTGGGCAACACAGCGTTAAGCTGTAGCTCTTCTCCAGACTCAACACGCAGCAGACTGCTGTCTGCCTGTTTACCTGCTGTCTGCCTGTTTACCTGCTGTCTACCTGTTTACCTGCTGTCTACCTGTTTACCTGCTGTCTTCCTGTTTACCTGCTGTCTTCCTGTTTACCTGTCATTGCGCCTTTTGGAAGAATTTTGCAGGGAAAGTGTTGGTTTCGCCTTTTTTTTATTTTAATCTATAATATAAGATTAATTCGTTTTTCGACTCATAATATCAAATGGTCATAACTACATATCATAAAAAAATAATATCAATAAAATAAAGGCACGTGGGTGATCATCGAGCGTGAGGAACGCGGGGCCAGGAGTTAGGTCTTGCGTCACCCTGGGCTGGATCTCTGTGGACGGCTCTCCTGCTAGACCACCGGGAGGGGCTTCATGCAGACCATAATTCTGGGGGGCACGGGAGCAGGCATGGGGGTCCTTCCCGAGAAAAAAAATGAAAACGATGACGCAACGGTCTGCAATTGGACGTAGATATTCAAAGAGTGGGGGGATCGTTTAAAAAAAACAGTTTTTGTAGCTCAGCAAACGCCTACTTTATATACGGGTGAATGCTGTATATTTATTTAGAGATGTCCACGTCAATTCTTTGTGCTGTTATGGTTATTAAAAATGGCGCTCACTTTTTCACTCACTTCTACACTTTCTTCAAATGCTGCTGCCACTTTTATTCCACATTGCAAATTAGTCCAGAGAACACAGCTGATAAAGTGACAGATGAAAGGAGCCCGCCGACATGGTAAAGTTTTCCCACACGATGCACAGGAGGCAGCATGGGTACAGATGAGACTGTGCAGTGCTGTCTTCACACAGCAATGTTGGCTCCATCGCCGATAAGAAGCTCAGTATGTGCACTGGTAACATGTTCCCCAAACCGCCCAGCCGCCTTTAAGATCCGCCATCACCACTAGAACCGAGTACATTTAACCTGTAACCACACCTACGCACCCTGATGTAACCAGAGAGTCTTGACCCCCCCCCCCCCCCGACTTGAGAGCCCTCCATCTCACTGCTCTGATTCTGATTAACCTTTATGGGGATACCTCGGTCTGATCAGTCTGAGAAATACCTTCATTAAATCCTGTGGAATCCCTTATATAATGCTAATTGCTGAAATTTGTGTTTGTGGCTTTAATTTATCAAACCACTGGGGATGACTGCCTCTTACTATAACTTTGACAACATCATTACTCTTATTCTGATCATCATTATCTTCATCTTCATCATCATCATCAACGTCATCACCATCTTCGTGTTGTTGTTGTGACAGAACACCCATACGAGTATGTGAAAACGCAAATGGGATTATTGCATTTCATTTTTAATTGTACTTATTTATAGCTTTACAAATAACACATACATATATGTGAAATTATATTCTTATCATGGAATTACATTTTCAAGTTAACATGATTGTTTTAATATTGTCCCTTAGGCTTCCATATTCCTCACACAGATCAGCTTTAACTGCCTGTCTGTCATCATCCCTTGATTTGTCTGACACTCTGAAATGATCAAACGAAAGAGGGAATCATTCTTTCAATAAATCGACATGCATGTCCCTGCGATGGTAGTGATGGTACTAGCCAACTATCCTGCAAAGCAAAGAGGGCCTTTATTTGTTTCCAAATGCAATTAAGTGTGTACATCGCAGCGCTAAGCTGGAGCCCACACCTCCTCCAGCGTCGATGCGTCTGTGTGTTTACCTGCCGTTGCCACTTTGGGAAGAAACTAATACCACAGGGACAGGGGGTGTGTGACCTTTTGAGGTGTGATCTATGACACAATAAGAATAACACGGTTGTCGACTCATAATATCAAATGAAATTGAAAAAACAACAAGATTAAAATAAAAAATAGAAAGAAATCCAAATTCAATGGGCCTGATGCTTCTGTCAACAGCGGTATGATTTCCTGATGGTCCTGCAAACTGTAATTGTGTGTGTGTGTGTGTGTGTGTGTGTGTGTGTGTGTGTGTGTGTGTGTGTGTGTGTGTGTGTGTGTGTGTGTGTGTGTGTGTGTGTGTGCCTGTGTGTGGGTGTATGTGTGTGTGCATGTATGTGTTTATGCCTGTACGTGTATGTGTGTGTGTGTGTGTGTATGTGTAAATGCCTGTGTGTGGTTGTGTGTGTGTGTGTGTATGTGCCTGTATGTGTATGTTTGTGTGTATATGTGTGTGTGTGTGTGTGTGTGTGTGCGTGAGATTGTGTGCGTGCGATTGCGTGCGTTCGTGTGTATGTGCGTGTGTGTGTGTGTGCGTCTTTGCATGTGTCTATGTGTACGCGTGTGTGTGTGTGTGTGCGCTGTCCTCTCCCGCATGAGCCTCCTCCTGAACCCCTCCCTCAACATGGCCGTCCCTCAGTCAGAGCAGGCTCAGCTGCCTGATGTTGGCCTGACCTCCGTGGTGGAGCGGAGTGACGCGCTCCCGCTGGAGAATAGAGACGTCTTCCATGGCTTAATTATCGTCCAGCGCCGGTTGGGGGGGAGACGATCATACAGTAAAGGAATGGCCTTTGGCAAGAGTGTGTTTTTAAATTCATAATGAGCGAAACCACAGCTCTTCGTACCTGTGGTCGCAGATAACCAACGGATCAGGGAAAAATAAGTTGGGATGCATTATTGATCGGGTTTACATTAGGCTGGCAGGAGGTTTTATTGTGTTGTACTTTTTTATGGGGCAACATAATAATAATAATAATAATAATACATTTAATTTAGAGGCGCCTTTCAAAACACCCAAGGTCACCTTACAGAGCATATAGTCATCATACATTTTTTTAAAAAAACAAGACATTGTGGAAAAAAATAAATAAATAAATAAATAAATAAATAAATAAACATAAGCAATAAGAAATAAATAAAACAAAAACAAGACAAAACAAAACAAAAAAACAAACAAAACAGTGATCAGTTAGACGTTGTGTGCGAGTCAATGAGAGTCAACATGAGAGGAAAGGGAAACGGACTGTTTTATGAACTGTGCTCTGTATCGGAGGAGCAGACACACCGTCTGGGCTCGGCATATTGCTGCGTCTCATATCTGTCTGCCTTGTTTGCATTGACCAAGATGGCTGCTGAAATGTTAGCATTATTATGAGCCCCCTCAAACTAGAAAGTCAATAAAATAAGACTTGATATGTGAACTGTGAAAGCAGTGATGGGGAGACATAAGGGTATTGAGAGAGAGAGAGAGAGAGAGAGAGAGAGAGAGAGAGAGAGAGAGAGAGAGAGAGAGAGAGAGAGAGAGAGAGAGAGAGTCAGAGCATCCCCCGCAATTTTGTCACTTGAAGGAAATATGCAGGGTATTCAAACGTGTCATATTGAGCATGCAAAGTAGATGTCATGCTGTCAACTCACACTACACATCTGCTGGAAGGGAATGTGTCTCCCATCCCCACTCGGAAAAACACACAAATACAAATGCATTACCACACAAATGCATTCATACATACATACATTTATGCATAGACACTCGCACACATACAAAAACCAATGCGAAATATACGCACACACACACCACACACACACACACACACACACACACACATCTAATATAAATAAAATATAAATAGCAACGTGTCTGAGGAATGGATAAGAATCACACTTATTCATTCCTATTAATTTAGTCATTTAGTTGGGAGATTTGCGTAGCTGATTGCCTTCTGTAACGTCTCTTTCTTCAACTCAATTGTGCCGCTGATTGAGTGACAGATTAGGAAGGTCACAAAGAAGTCAGTTGTGAATCGGGCTTCGAAAGACGTTTCATGTGTCACGACCAATAAGGCTAAAAACACCGGCTTTAGTTTCAAACTAGTAGAGTCCCCCGCCTCTGTCCAACGCTACCTGATCAGATGCTCTCCTAACGAGGAGACATGCTGAGCATGTGATTCAGCTGAACACACCGCTGTCAGACGTGGGCTAAACTGATGATCAACACTGTAATCTCACTGCATCACCGAAGAAACCATCGAATCATCAGCAGCCAATCAGAGCCCTCCCTGTATGCTGTTGAATATCTTGCGTAGGTGAATGCGGATTTAGAGGTCTCTGATGGAAGACGTAGTGCTTTGGTTCACTGCACTCGCTGTGAAGGCTTTTGAATGAATAGTACCGTGAAGGACAAGGGGATATTATTCTACTGCATTCCATTCGTTTGTCATTGTCGCCACAACTGATATTTCAGGTTCAAAGATTACTATCAGATGGTACACAGTCTTGGGTAGATGTTTTGTGTTGGTGACTCATTCACTCACAGATACAAGAAGTATCAATTTCCTCTCTCTCACTCTCTTTCTCCCTCTATCTCCCTTTCTCTGTCTCTCTCTCTCGCTCTCTCTCACATGCACAGATACACGCACACAGAAAGGTTCCGCATAATTAGACTTATAATTATATAAAGTGAATTCAATCATACGATACATGATACATAGTTTAACCAATTTGGAGTTAATCCAATTTCTCATGGTGCCCGAATGATAAAACTATCTAATTACGTTTGAACAAATGTCATGTAAAAATAATTACACATTTCTGTTTTCATCCAGAAGAACATACAGAAGAAGAGTTTCCCAATATGGTGTTGCATCACTCATGTAATTTAATAAGTGCATTCAAAATGCACTTATTCAAAGGCCAGTGCAAAGCCCACTGGCATTTACATTCAATAAGTGGGCCATGACGTTGGTCTGCTGGTATGGTGGTCTGGTCCACATTGGATTGGGACAGGCCAACAGGTGCAATAGAACGAAAAGATTAGGACACAGCAATGTTTACCTCTGTGTCCTAAAGGATCATCATCACACACTGTGTTCAGCTCTGCAAGCATGGCTGCATCAACATCCTTTTAACCTTTCACAATGGAAGCTTTTATTTTCAAAAAGAATCGTACATTTCAACATGAATACGCCACATTCTGTTTCCATTCTGTCCTTAGTTTCCATGGTATTCACTGCACGGATGCTAATCTGGAATCACGTTAACCTTTGGTTACTTGGATGCAAAAAATGTTTAGCCGCTTCATTCTTGAGATTCTTGCCAATACAATGCAATCGGACTGGATGATTCAACTAGATCAGATTCAGTTTGGATTCCCATTTCTTTTATCCGTCTATCAGTTTTTTATGTGCGGTTCAACCTCATTACTCTCTAACCCTAATCATGCCCATCCCTCATGAGGTAATGTGCAGAGAAAAGCAACCAAACGAGCATGGCTGGTTTAAAACGAGAACAGAACAAACATAAGAACAACACACGGGCCGTGAGCAGACCTAGTCAGGCTAAATGAGA
>NC_079421.1:22062175-22087175 GCF_026213295.1 Gadus chalcogrammus | reverse complement strand
TGTTTGTTTGTCTGTGTTGCCACCAACACTCGTCAAATCATCCCTCCCCATCCAGACAGATAAACATACATGACTTTTAAGAAAATAACACGCACTTCATTTATTCACTGAATTGTTTTGCTGGGACCATGGAAACAAGTGAAGCTTTCTCGTCGCAGTTGGAAAGCTGTTGACCTGTGAGTTTGGGTTGTTTGTTTGTCTCATTGTATGCTAATGAAGTGCGGTGGTGGGGGATGTGCGGGGGGGGGGGGGGGGGGGTGGGGGCGGCTGGGTTGCAACATGGGGAATAGGGACCAATCTAGCGCAGACACTCTGCGTGTTGGCGCGGTTTCTATATTTGACTCTAAAGCTGTTATCCATCTCATCAGGGTGTTGATCGGGGCCAGGCTACGGGGAGCATGGGAGTCCCTCACGTCTGCAGACTGAGACTCTGGGGCTGTGTGTGTGTGTGTGTGTGTGTGTGTGTGTGTGTGTGTGTGTGTGTGTGTGTGTGTGTGTAGCCCAGGGAATATCTCATTGGGGGACATGGTCAAAATACTCCTGATGAGAGAACATGTTTACAAAGCAGGTGTCCTTTTTATATCTCTGCTCATTAACCTGTGCACCTGGATGGACCGCTTCTGTGTGTGGGTTCTCTCTTTCTCTTGCTCTCTCTCTCTCTCTCTCTCTCTCTCGCCCTCTCTTTCATTACTCTCTCTGATTCATCTCTCTCTCTTTTCTCTCTCCCTCTCCCTCTCTTTCCATCTATCTTTATTTTATCTGTCGTGTATCTCAGTTGCAACTCTCTTCCACGCTCTCTCCATCTTCTTTATTATATTCTTACAATACTCTTAATTTATCTTCCGAGCTCCACTTCACTCCCTCTCTCTCTTTTCTCTCTCTGTTCTTTTTATTTCCTCCCTCTCTTTCTCTCCCTCCCGCCTCCTCTATGTTTCTAATTATCTCTACCTCTTCCTATGAGTGGTAGCAATGATAATGATAAGCGTGTGCTAAGCTCCAACGACACCAGACTTAAGTAAGTAAACGGTCCTGTAAGCCAACGGCTGGGAGCGAGGCTGTCTCTGCACACCTCCAGGGCAGCCAATCAATTCCATAGCGAGCCCCAAATCAGCTTATACCCAAACCCTGTAGCACTTCCCCACAATCGAATCACTAGTCCATTCTAACCAAGTTAGCCGGTAGTCTACTCTGAATTTATAATGGGTTTTCAATTTCTATTATTCGAAGATCATTGGTTTAAAAGAGAGGGAAAAAAGGGGAAGACGGGGAAAAAAAGATGGGAGTCAAAGCTGCGGTGGAGTAGCGGGCGTGTGGCTCAGTGTCTCCCCTCTCTTTGAAACATGCAAAGACAGGAGGAAGAGGAGGAAGAGGAGAAAGGGAAGGGAACACAGAATCACTCTTCCACCAAGCTGTCATCTCTGCTATTCACTCCTCTCCTCGTCCAATTACCAATGCAGCCAGCATCCTCAGTAAATGGTTTTGCCTGACCTTTGCTACTGTAGCGCTCATTATTACCATCGCATAGGGCCTGTAAGGCGAACAGCTAATTATATTGGATTTATCTGAAGGGACAGTCGTGCCATTCTTCATAGCCATGTCTCAGCCAACGCGGGCGTGGGTGATCTAGATCCAGTATTAGGTTAATTTGGATAATACAGTAATAGTAATTAGAGTTACAATAATTACAAGCACAGTTTTAATAGCAATGAGTGGCTGCCCATTAGTACTAGGGTTCTTAATGAGCCTCTTACTCGGAGGCGATACCTTATGCAGAGAGAGATTAAATGTATCGTCTCGAAAAGAAAAACAAGGGCAAGCAGGGAAAAGCGTTACGCAACGGGCATAAGGGCTTTATTACCAGAACCCTGTTTCGGTGAACAACGGCGCTGGTGTATTTTCAAAGGCTTGGGCGGGATCAGCCCAAAGCACACTCGTACCAGCACCTCAGGTGTCAGATGTAGTCGCTGTATTTCATAGAGAGTGGAGACTGCGGGGAAGGAATATTTTTCAAAGCAGCCACTTGAATGAATCAGGAAGGACACCCGGAGCCTCACGGTTGGCGGGCCGCGAGCCTAATGAGCCTAAAAGGCCTCCAATTATTCCTCTCGCGATCAAAAGGGGAAGGAGGGTTTACTTCTCTTCTCTTCCCTTTGCCGTGACATTTCTTTTTACACAGTTACATCTTTTGATAGAGGCGCAGAGAGAGCGAGAGAGAGCGAGAGAGCGAGAGAGAGAGAGAGAGCGAGAGAGAGAGCGAGAGAGCGAGAGAGCGAGAGCGAGAGCGAGAGCGAGCGAGAGCGAGAGCGAGAGCGAGAGAGAGAGAGAGAGAGCGAGAGCGAGAGAGAGCGAGAGCGAGAGAGAGAGAGAGACTGAAAGTGATCGCTATACAGAGCGTTTGACAGTTAGAGCAGAGGTCTAGCTGAGGGTGCTCCTATCCTTCTCTCCGTGGAGGGACAATGCTCAGGAGTGCGCACGCTTCCTTTTCCTCCCTTCATCTGCGGTTGTTTGGGTGTGTTTGTAATAAAACTTTCTGCGAATTCCCCCCCCCCCCCCCCACCCTCCTCCCTATCCCTCCACTTCATGGTACATTAGCTCCCTGCCAGACTGTCACCTGCATAAGACAAAAAAGGGAAGCTTTTGTATGACCGCAGGCCCTGGCTACAGCACACTGGATGGCTGCATCCTGCCATATTTTCTCTGGGAGAGCTGTCGTTAATGGTGGAGCAGGGAGCGGGGGTTGCTTGTATGTGGCCCACTCACTCACCTCAATAGCCCACGGACCCATTCCCTGACGGCACTCGCTCATTTGTCAACGCTGCGGTGGTGATCTTTTTGTTCTCCCCTACCTCCCTCCCTCACGCCCTTCCTATCTTCCTTCCCTATTCCCTTCCCTCGCACCCTCCCTATCGCCTTCCCTCGCACCCTCCCTATTTCCTTCCCTCACTCCCTCCTTTGCTCGATCCCTCTCTCCCCCTCTCTCTCTCCTTCCTTTCCTTCCTTTCTCCCTCCCTCTCTCCTTCCTTCCCTCCCTCCCTCCCCCTCTCCATCCCTCTTTCCCTCCCTCCCTTCCCTCCCTCTCTCCCTCCCTCCCACCTCCCTCTCTCTCTCCCTCCCTCCCTCCCTCCCTCTCTCCCTCCCTCTCTGCCCCTCCCTCCCTCTCTCCCTCTCTCCCTCCCTCTCTGCCCCTCCCTCCCTCCCTCTCTGCCCCTCCCTCCCTCTCTGCCCCTCCCTCCCTCTCTGCCCCTCCCTCCCTCTCTCCCTCTCCCTCCCTCCCCAGCAGTGCACTGTTGCCAATAAGTCGGCGGGGAGGAGAATCATTATGATTGTGTACAGATCTCTCCTGTTCTCCTCCTTCCTCTTCCTCCTCCTCCTCCTCCTCCCCATGTTCATTTATTAAATTCCCAGATTACAAATGTAATTTCTTCAGATCTCCGCGGGGACTTCTCCGTCATAGGACGCCGCGCTCTGTGGGCCTGGGAGGAGATTGGCTCTTAATCAAGAAGCCGGGACTAAAGAGCAGAGTGGTATTATCAGGGTAGCGCGGCGGAGCGATCGGCATCCATCTTGATAAACATTCACCCTTAAGATATGTGCTTGTATTTATCGGCTTATCGACACACACACGCGCACGCACACAGGCACGGACACGGCCGCACGCGCACACAAAACACAAACACACACACACACACACACACAGGTTTGCATACCCTCACAACAACAAGTTCACCGCAGCAGAACCAAATGATTTACGGTCTTTGTTTCCAGGAAGTCAAGGTGTGAAGAAGCATATGTAGGACAGAGCCGGCTATATTACACAATGCATCACAATAAGAGGCTCACTAGGGTTCTGTTTGGCGATGAGGACAGGATTGTGTGTGTCTGTGTGTGCACGTACTAGTGTGTGTGTGTGTGTGTGTGTGTGTGCGCCTTGTTCCTGCATCTCCAACGCTACTCCCTCCCACGTTATTTTCCATGACTCTGGATGTCCAACCCCCAAAAAAACAACATGTTTGGCCCCAATACAAATTAAACTAAACAAAGTCAGATCAGCTAATCCCTGTGTGTGTTTCAGCTGCTGAAATCCTCTGGCGAATGAAAGTGTGGGGGTTGGTCCGGCCCCCTGTTACATCTGGCCCCACTATAGCTGCTGGCCAACAGCCTGCCCCCCCCCCACACACACACACACCCATCCCGGCGGAGGCTGCAGCCCAGTCTGCTTCTCCTCCCTGGTGTGTGTGTGGGTGTGGGTATGGGTATGTGTGTGTGTGTGCATGGGTGTGGTTGTGTGTGTGCGTGCGTGCGTGTGTGTGTGAGTGAGTGTGTGTTTGTGTGTGTGGGTGTGCGTTTGTATATCTTGTTTTCAAGTGAGGTCAAGTTATTTTCCATTTTGTGGCTAGTGTTTGTATCTCGGTGTATGCGAGTGTGTATGTGCGTTTGTGTGTGTGTGGGTTTGAGTATGTGTGCGCCTTTGTATATCCTGTTTCCTTGTGAGGTTAAGGGTCAGACTTGTGATTTGGGTTTCTCCACGTAAGCTCCGAGTAGTTTTACATGTTGCGGCCGCTACAACGCACAGGGTTTGCATATTTAAAGGCAGCTTCTCGCCCGTGTATCACACAGTTGAGAAGAACTTCCCCTTCGATGCAAAACCTCAGCTCGCCGGAGAACACCGAACCACACTACAACATTTGGCGTCTATACTTCCGCGCGCTAACGGCAGCCTGCGCCGCCGCCGCGGCGGCTAACAAGCTAGGTGCACAGATGTGGGAGCGATGCGCAGTGCAGCTAATGCTCCGCCGTCAAATCCTGCCGCGGACAGCTGCCTAGATAGAAGGCCCGTCCCAAATATTAACACCAGATGTGCTTCACGTTGATGCGGCGGGACCACGGGATCCAAAGCCACAGAGCTGGCGTCCATTACCGATACGCCGACGCTAGCAGCCTTGTTGTGTGCGAGATGGGGATCTAGTGAGCCCATCTGTTTATTAAAAAGCTCCTTTCTATGATTTATTGGCATCCAGCCTTATCACATCCAACTCTGGTTCGAGGACCAGTTCTCATTTGTGAGACAAAACACAGCAGACACGGCAGCTGGTGTATGCTGATACGGTGGTTAAAGTGGTGGCAGGTTAGCAGGCAGAGGAAGAGTCTTGATCGTGTCAGTGTGCGTGTGTGTGTTTGTTTGTGCACACATGAATGCTAGTTGTTATGTGCCTAGGCCAAAAGTGCACACTTTGTCTGTTTATCTGTGTGTATATGTGCGTGTGTGCGTGTGTGTGCGTGCGTATGTTTGCGAGTGCGCACATGTGTGTGCGTGCATATGTGTGGCGTGTGTGTCTCTGTATCTGTTTGTGTGTGGCTAACTGTGTGTATACAAATGAATGCTTGAAGTTGGGTATGTGTGCCAACGGCGCACGGATCGCCTATTTATCCATGTACCTGTGTGTGTGTGTGTGTGTGTGTGTGTGTGTGTGTGTGTGTGTGTGTGTGTGTGTGTGTGTGTGTGTGTGTGTGTGTGTGTGTTTTGGTTATGAGCACCTGCACTCACCGCTGGTTTCAAAGCGCCCCGCCCCGCCCAGTCGGCGAGCACGGAGGGTACACAGGGTTTGTTTGAGCGAGCGGCCCGGGGTGCTCAGATTAATAAATCCTGATGAAGTTCCACTCATATTCCTGGGTGCAACGTCCTCCTCTGCTGGCACTGGTCCTGATGTGTGCGTGTCCGTGTGTGCGTGTGTGTGTGTGTGTGTGTCTCGACTCGAGGCTGTGACTCATTCTCTTATCCAGTGTCAGATTAAGGCATGTCAATAAACAGACCTACTCAATCCATCTCAGAGTGAGTGCATCCGCTTCGGAGAGCCTCGCAGACTGTAATGAGCTGACGCAAATCTCTGCCCAACAAAAATGTCTGGAAAGACGCCTCGTCAGAGGGGGCGAGGTACAAAGAGACGCACAGAGAGAGAGAGAGCGAGAGCGAGAGCGAGAGCGAGAGAGAGAGAGAGAGAGAGAGCGAGAGCGAGAGCGAGAGAGAGAGAGAGAGAGAGCAAAAGTCTGGCTAAAGTCAATGTGACTGTTGCTGCTGACCAAAAATAAAAAAAAGGCCCACACAACAGATATATAATTTAGCTAAGAGTGAAGCCTAGACATAAGTAAAGAGGATAAGTGGGTCTGTTTCCCCGCAAAGGTTGATCGGTTCATTCTTTGTGGACCAACATAATAACCTGTGATGATGCATAGACACTTTATATACAGTACATATACTTACTGAGTCTCTCCATATGTTATAAAGGCCGGCTCCCAGAGGAGAAGGTGCCTCAACTTGTTGCCCCGTCCCTCTCAAGAGGTTCCTCAGCTCCCTCCTCCTCCTCATGGCTGAAGGTCTGCCTCTAATGTCTGTTTATCACTGGCTGGTCCAGGAAGGGTTGGGCTCCCCCTAAATCCACCTGGATTACAGGCTACCTTCACCGCCAGACAGGGAGCCCTCTGGGCGTCGTTGGGTAACGCACCACCTACTTCTCTCTCATGTGGCGTCAGGCGGACATTAACGGATTTCGGGGGAGTGTGAAAACTTTTGGGCCTGACATCCAAATTAAGGGAACTCCCCCGGGACTCGCCTCAGGGGGAAGTTCCTGCTATCTGACTTTGATTACGTTCAACGGGCTTAAAGAAAAGTAAGCCGGATTCCTTCTCTTGGTATCCGCGGCGATAACCAACTATTCCTCCTCCGCCCTCTCTCCTCCTGTCCCTCTTTTTAACGACGTAAAGCACCTGGAACTCCTAATCCCGCGGATCAGACTGTCGCGGGGGGGGGGGCGGCGGTCGGGAGGGGGGGGGGGTGTGGGGGTGGGGGGATCGGAGGAGAGCGATAACACCGCTCTCCCAACGAAAAAAGGTCTCCCGGGCGCCGACGCGCCCAGGTAGAGCTCCAGACGCAGGTGTGTTGGGTGTAAGCCGAGACCCCGGCTCGGCCGCCACAGACCGAGGCGAACTCGCTGATGGACTGATAGCGCGCTGGCCCCCGGGACGGATAGAGTGTCTCCCTCCCCCACCCTCGGATCTACATGAAACCGCAAAGGGCCGCACGGAGCCGGCCGTCGTGCGCGGGTGCCACTCCACTGCCCCCTTTGAGTGGCGCGGGGGTGGAGAGAGAGCCAGAGTAGAACAAAGACCCCCCCGCTGATAAGAAGGGAACAGAAGGCCGGGCTAAGGAGGCGGTGAGGCAAACGTCAGGCGACTGACTGCGCCGGAATGCAGACGTCTGCAAGGTGGGGGGGGGGGGGACACGCGGGGGCTAGTATTTAAAATCTTTTCATCACTCTAAAAGCAAGGGCAGCTTTGACGTTGAGAAGCTCATGAATAATGAATGCGCTTGCTATTAATGTATGTATAATTAATCACAGCTCCATTGACGGCGTCCGCGTGGAGCCTGCGGGGTCTGAGTGGCACGGTCACCGGTCATGGCTATTTCCTCCTTTTCCTAATAATAATAATCGTAATAATAATAGACGGCTGAATATATTATTGGATGCTTGTCTGTTGTCTGCGTCTGAGGGAGAGACGGATTGATTTTGAATCCAGAGCTACCCTTTCACGAGTTGCACACAGGATCGTTGATGAGTTTTTTAGAAGTATTTTTGTTGTCCTCACTTTACACAGGAAGTCCCACTCAACGTGTGGGATGCACTTCCAGGAAGTGGCATTGTGTTTTGACGCAAAATCTGTGACACACTCAGCAACAGTTACAATAGCACACACAAGTGGTCGGGTGAGACCTGACCTTGTAACGTTTCGTTCACCCTCCCAGCTGTTTAAATCCCAGCGCACCCACGGGCAACAAGTACAGAAATGTACAAAACGGACAGAGTGCACATTAAAAGGCTATGCCCACAGTCTGACTACCAAATCACTCACTCTCATAACGTGATTGATTCCTGAATGGCCGATTGGTTTTTGGGGTGGAGTGATGGCTGATGAAGTGAAATGATGCAGAGAAAGTGGCAGGTTATTCGTCACATCTGCAGGCCCCTTTTGTTGCGATTGATTGTGTTTGATTTGAGGCTGCAGCAGCACAGCCAGTTGACATTAAATGGCCACAACTCTCTGTATTCACCACTGACCGACTCCCCCCACCCCGCCCAGCCCATCAGCCCCTAGAGCAGTCAGAAATAGAAAATGTAATCTCATCCTCCGCCGTGCTATTGCCTCGGGGCACTACTTCAACCTCTTTAGCGCTGATCCTCCCCAAGGGGAGGGGGGGGGGGGGGGGGGGGTTGTGTGATGATGGTGGGGGGGGTTGTGTGATGATGGTGGTGGTGGGGTTGGGGGGTGGGTTGTGTGATGGTGGTGGTGGTGGAGGAGGGTGAGGTGGGTCTGGGGTCCCCCCCCCCCCCCTCTAAGAAGCAGCTGAATCTATAATCGGGCGTGCGGGAGAGAGAACCTTGTGAAGTTCTGTAATCATGGTAGAGCGCGGTGTAACATGGTGCGTCCACCTCGAGCAGCTGCAGCAGTAGTGGTAGTAGTGGTAGTAGTTAGTAGTGGTAGTAGTGGTGGTAGTAGTTAGTAGTAGTTGTAGTGGTAGTTGTAGTGGTAGTAGTGGTAGTAGTGGTAGTGGTAGTAGTTAGTAGTGGTAGTAGTGGTAGTAGTGGTGGTAGTAGTTAGTAGTAGTTGTAGTGGTAGTTGTAGTAGTGGTAGTAGTAAGTAGTGGTAGTAGTGGTAGTTGAAGTGGTGGTAGTGGTGGTAGTGGTAGTAGTTAGTAGTGGTAGTGTTGGTAGTAGTAGTAGTGGTAGTAGTAGTTGTAGTGGTAGTAGTGGTAGTAGTTAGTAGTGGTAGTGTTGGTAGTAGTAGTGGTAGTAGTAGTTAGTAGTGGTAGTAGTGGCCATAGGGGGCGAAGTCGCTGTGGAACACGGAGTCGCGGAGGGCTATGCGCGCTGAGATACATCTCCGGACCTGCCATGTGTGAAGCAGCACCTTACATGAAATGCATCAAATGAATCCATTCAGGAGGACTGGGAGGGAGTCGGTTCAGGCTATGGCGGAGGCGGCAGGCTGGGTCTTTGCCATGGTTGCCACACAGAGCTCGGCTGAGCTGCTTAGAGGTGCTGCAGGGTGAAAACCTGGGGACGACTGGGTGCCAGCACAGTAATGCAAATGTGGAGATAGTAGACGCAGGGCATGCTGGGAAAAATGTCTGTAAGAGTGTTTGCGAGGCGTAGGCTGAATGGTGGATTTTGACAGTTGAACTGTGAAGGAAATCTTGGCTCAACACGTACGTATGTGTGAAACTCGGTCTGGAATAGATGTACTTGACGGAAGGACAGACAGAAATACAAACACACGCGCACGCACACACACACACGCACACACACACACACACACACACACACACCCCCCCACACACACCCCCACACACCCCCACACACACACACAATCGTCTTGTCTCTGACTTACTGCAGTAATGCAGCAGAAGGGATACATGCATCTGTAATTCTGCATGTGTTTGCTCTCTTTCTGATTATTTTTGTGTCAGAATACATCCTTGTTCCTGAGGATATCAAAAACAGGCTTATTATGTGTCACATTTCCTTCCCCGACCGGGGGAAGTCTAGGAGTGAGCTTGAAATTCAGTGCCGATCGAGACGGAAATTGAAACTGTCATCACAAACTCGCAAACAAAATGGCAAACGACAGTATGAGCTGATACTGGAGTGTGTGGGTGTGTGTGTGTGTCTGTGCGTAGAGGGAAACAACATTGCCCAGAGCAACGTGTATATCAAGTCCTTTAAAAGTCAGTGACTATAAAGATTTACCGGCATACCAGATCAGATCTGAATCCATTTGCTGTTTCTTATATTTTCCCTTCTTCCTCCTCTTTATTAGAACTCTAATCCAAGCATAGATGCAGTCTGCTAGCAAACTACGTTTATCAAAATGGCAGCCACGTCAATGCTATTTTTTCAAACTCAAAATGGCCACCTTAACTCATATTACATTGACCAGTGGTGGAACACATACATCAAACAGTGAGTCAAACCATTAAACCCTGAGTATCATCTTTATACTGCCTTTGAAATATCCCCCCCTCCACCCCAGGACGTATTGTTTTCAGTATAAAAACGCCTGTTTTATAGCAGTTATTTGATATACTGGAAATGTGCAACAGCAAAAAAAAAAAAAAGTGATGCATATAAAAGGGAGGCCGTGCGTGACCTCATCTCTGCTCTCTCTTCCCCCTGTCTTTGTGCCATCTGTTGATCGTATCTGCTGCTTACTGGTGTGAGTGCTGTTGTCTACAGAGCGCCACCCTACCCACCTCCACCTCACCCCACCCGCCCGCCCGCCCGCGCGCCCGCCCGCCACCAGCCCTGCTCCTCTCTGCAGTTGCCCCCCGTGGCCCACCACAATGAATACACTTGCATCCAGACTACGGAACCAATTGTCACGCTGGGACGAAGGCAAATCAAATCTCACGGTAGCAACTAGGCGAGGAGATTGCTTTTCCTTTCGGTGCCAAAGAGCCGAGCCAAGCCTCACCCCCCCAACCCCCCACTCTGTCTCTCTTTTTTCATCCTCAAAACCCGGTTTATTGGATAGAAAGAGTCACGAGGGGGAAGGTGGGCCTGCGCTGTTGAGTGGGGGTGGCAGTGGTGGAGGTGGTGGCGGCGGTGGTGAGGGGAGGAGGGGAGGGGCAAGTCCCTGGGGTCAAACCTCACCCCCCTCCCCCCCACACCCGTTTGCTGGTCTTGACACCAGCTATTAGTCAGCCGGTGGCACGAGAGACTCTCTCGCTGGGTCCTCGAGATGAAACGGAACAATAATTGTGGGATTGGAGTGGCTTTAGCTGCCAAACCGGCACCGCGCTCGGATCACAACAACACATTGTCCAATCTGATTAGGAAGCCATTTGTGGCATCCTCACCCTGATAGAGTGAACCCTCCTCCTCCTCTTCTGCACTGAAACTTGAACCCGGCGAGAGAAATATTGACATTTCTCGAATTTGGGTCCGGTCAGATACTGGGGCGGACGTTACGTTTCTGAACAGGAACCCAGGAATTTCTTTCCTTTTTTTTCCTTTTCTTTTTTTAAATCGAGTCTCCTTCACAATAAGGAGCCCAGAGTGAGCAACTAATGCCGAGGGTGACTCCTCCGGTGTATTCATCTGTATGTATATTAAATAGATTTACAATGGAAATCGTAACTTTTTTTATTCATTTAAAAAATTCTGGCGATTAGATGGCTTAGCCCCCAGGGAGCAGCTGCCACAGCCTATTAGAGCGTCATGTTAAAGCGCATGCTAATCGCAATTGACAACCTTGAACGCTTTGTATATGCTTAGTGCCTCCTTTGGTAGGCACCTGCAATGAATGTTTTAAGCACTGGCACTCTATTTAAAGCAGTGCTGCTCAACCTCCGGGCCGGGGACCAGTAACGGCTTTGGAACATTGGCCATTAAGCTAATATATGTAAATAATCGTTTTGCATATATATATATATATATATAGGTATACTTATTTTTATGAACGTTATATGTATATGTCTGAATTATTTCACAGCCTATCAAAAGCCTGTTACTATGCAGTGCATATTTGCTAAACGTGATGTACGTCCCAGCGTTCAAATATGGTCATGACCTTATACGGATAGCTGATTAGAGAACATAATTAGCATTCCTCATTCACACAACTAAGATAACAACGACAGAGGAGCATACTTTGGTGCAGTTTGATAGGTTTGAGTAGTTAAAGTTAAACATTTCCCTCGCCGTGAACATATTTCCAATTTGCATAGCGGGCGACAGACGGTAACGAACAGGTTGAGGAGAGCTGATGTAAGGACCTTGGAGGACTGTTGCATTATGGAAAACACATCCCCGCTGAAACACCGACAGAGAATCGGGGACATATTGTGTGTTCCTTTTGAGTCCACTCTCCGTATGGCCGTCCATTCCCCTCACCTGCAGCCAGGCGGGGGGGGGGAGGGGGGGGGGGGGGGCGGGGGGGGGGAGATGAGTTTGCTGTCTCCTTAATGGCGTTTATGCTCTTGTTGTTCCCGCTATGCATGTTCATTAGCCGCCCCCTCGATGCACAGCGAGACATAGAGGAGGCTGAATAATGGATTATCTCTGATCACTGGGCCACAAAGTAGAGCACAGGTACAACGCCGCACCATTACGGTGGCTCCTACATATCTGGCCCTACGTTTTAGTGTCAACCAACGAGGCCGTTGTCTTTACGGCGATTACCTCCATCATTAATTAAGGGGCAATTATTATGAATTACTTAACGGATGGAGTCTTAGCCTTAATGTTACCGTGTGCATGTCACCTCACAGAAAGCTGCCAATTATATTGATAAAGATATTGTCGAGCAGCACAGGAGTCGTGGAGGAAGGCTGGTGCCTTGGTGTAAATACTGGTGTAAATATAAGTTGTCGGCTCCCGCTGACAAACTTATCGTCACGAATCACGATCATCACAAGGTGAAGATCAGTTAGGTGAGGACAACGAAAAAGGAAACTGGTATGAATCCATCCAGACTGCGCGACCGTCTTTAATACCCCTCTATGAAATGCCTTCGCTCCTGATGAGGACGTTGTTATTGTGAGCCCCGGCGAACACAATCAGGGAATCAAAGAGCCGAGGCGACCGACTGCCTCATTCTCCTCGCGGTGACTCAAGGCATTCATCCGGGCCGAGTTGACGTGACTTTGTTGCGAAACGTCGTCCGGTAATTACCCCCCTTCTCCGCGGACTGATTTTCGGTGCTATTATTATTATTGCTATGGAGGAGATGAGCAGCACATTGTGCGGTGGCAGGGCGGCGTAAAATGGCTGCCACCGACGTTTGTGTACATGTTCCTTTTGAAGCTGTCACAGAAACAGTACGGGGTCTCCGCTCGGAGCATCCACGCAGACACGGCGGTGGCGCGTCTGGTCCGTCTCAAAACCTCGCGTGAGGTCCTATAAAAGCGCTCCCGCCGACAGGTCAGGGGGAGCTGTGTGGCAAACGCATTAGCTGGTTGTGATTTGTCTGCGTGGGATTTGATGCTGTTGTTGTTGTTCTGGGGGAGATTGGAGGCAGACTCTCCACTGTCACTGCTCCGGGAGCGCCCAGGCGTGAAATCCAGCCTGACGTTTATATACAGGCCCTATACAATGATAGGAATTGAAAGGCTCTAACCCCTGTGGCATGTGGATTCCGTTTTTTTTTTCTCCCTACGTTGTTCTTTCTCTTTATACAAACGGTGTACGGTTGTCGTCTTGCCCCCATAGGGACCGTTGACCCACTTGTGTCTGAGAGGACTGTGTGGAATACAGTCTCTAGCTCGCGTAACGCTCCAACGGAAGCACTCCGGCGACTCCATTAACCTTTGTTATCACAGGGACGTACTTCGCCCTTTTTTCATGTATTCAATGCTGAAGACTCTCCTCGGAGGTCTGGCGGCCGGCCTTCAGTTTTAATCTGGACCCTGTATCTGCTGCGGGGGAGAGGAGAGAGAGAGAGGGAGAGGGAGAGGGAGAGAGGGAGAGAGAGAGAGAGAGAGAGAACTGCTTTTTCTCTTCTTCCTTTTCTTTTTTATTGCTTCCGACAACAGCTGCATCTTATAAAGTTTTGTTGAAAGGGTTGTAACCTTACTTTAGCATGACTGTGAATGTCCTTTAGGAGCACTTGTCTCTTCTCTTATCCCGTGTGAGTGGATGCTTTGCAGACACTCCTCTGCTCTGTGGACGTTGACAGCGTGCATTTCCATCTGCCGGGAAATCTCCAGCCTATACCATGTTAATGTGGGCTCAATAAATGTTAAGAAATGTGATGAAGATGGGGAAAAATAGAAGTTAAATGCCAAGCGTCTTTGAACTGTGTTCTCTAATGTGGGTCAGAGATCCATCGTATGCATATTTTTGAAAGGCTTTTCATCTGCAATTGCAAAGTAACCATTCCCCGGGTACTCTCTTAATTTCCGCTACTTGCAGATTTGCTCACTTATATTTATATATTTAAACACGGGGAAGTGAGTTTCTGTATGAAGAAATACACGCCAAAACGGGGATGTCTGACTTTTCTTCTTCTTCTGTGTGTGTGTGCGTGTGTGTGTATGTGTGTGTGTGTGTGTGTGTGTGTGTGTGTGTGTGTGTGTGTGTGTGTGTGTGTGTGTGTGTGTGTGTGTGTGTGTGTGTGTGTGTGTGTGTGTGTGTGTGTGTGTGTGTGTGTGTGTGTGTGTGTGTGTGTGTGTGTGCGTTTGTGTGTGTGAGGCATTTGGTCTCGATAACGTTTCAAATACCGAGGGCATGACCGCCCAGAGGAGGAGGTGGGAGGAGAGGAGATAGGAAGAGGAGAGGAGAGGATAGCTAAGGGGAGGAGAGAATACAAAAGACGAAGAGAGAGGGAAAGGAGATCAGAGGGGAGGGGAGTGAAACAGAGTAAAGGGAGAACGGCACACAGCAGAGGAGAGGGAGAGAGGAGAGGAAAGGAGAGGAGGAGGGAAAAGGATGAGAGGCTCCTACTCCTGTCCGTGCTCCCCTGCCACCATCCTTGTGTTTTTGTGTGCGTCTCTTAGAAAGACAAGGCGGCTCAGCGCGGCCTTTGGTGTCAAATAACATTTCTATTGACTGCCAATTACTTGGGACATTATTTTGGTGCCTTCCATAATTAAAAGTCCCTCTCTCTGTTGTCCCACCCTATCCCCCCCCTCCCTCCCCCACCCCCTCCTTGCGTCCCTCTTGTTTCTCTTGCAGACGGAGAACTACTCCATTGACTCCAGTTACGTGAACAGCAGAGCCCACCTCATTAAAAGGTATGTCTTAAGTCATGCTTCAGGTGTGTCTGTTTTTAGCACGTCCCCCACTGCTTTGTTCTGTGTTGTTGTTCTCCAATTACCGCACCGCTACTCACGCTTTGCCGTTGGTTGGTGGCTTGGATGTTTATACTTGTGTATATCACATTTTAGCATTTAGTGTCGCAGGATCTATTCAGGAACAAATCCTATTACTTGAAATGAAATAACAGGAGCAGCCATGGTATTAAATGACACAAAACAGGGACTTCAAACGCTTAAAATAGAACTACTTACTTATATATCAACGTATTTATAGCGTCTTCTGATCTCGTACTACACCATGTTAATGCAATATAAATATGTCATGGATGTCACACAGCAGATCACCGTATAGATTTATGTTCGGGGCATATAGAAGGCGTTTTTTTCCAAAGTGACTTACGTTTCAAACACAAACTCACACAGCGACGGCAGAGTCAGCCACGCACGTCGTCAGCCAGCTCGTAAGGAGCAGCTAGGGTGAGGTGCCTTGCCCAGGGACACCTCGACGACAGCTTGGTAGAGCCGGGTATCAAACTAGCAAACGTCCGGCCACAACTCAACCCGCCGTACCTACTCAGCAACTGCCGAATTTATGTGAAGTAGCACTGTGGAACCTATTTGTTATTTTCTTTTCCTCCACCTGCTGCAGGAAATGCGATCTGGCTGTGCGATTGATAGGGTGGGGGGGGATGGGGTGGGGGGGGGGGGATCAGGCCGACGGGTGCCCAGGGACCCTCCGGGGTCATACAATAGTGTCCGTCAGCTCCGTCAGGTCTCCCTACCAGGCCGCCCGGCTGCGCTGCTATAACTCTCCCCCCACCCTCCCCCCCGTCGCCTGCAGCTATCGGGCATTCCAGGGGGCTCCATTGTGTGAGCCCACCCTGGCCTTTGGAAAACCCATTATAGCAATTTCCTCCTGCTCCCCCCCCCCCCCCCCTCCAAAGAAAGATTCCCTGTTAATGTAAACACAGAGCATCACGGTGTGGCCGGCTGCCCTTCCACCGCCCGGCACAAAGAGCGCCCTTTCAGGAGGCCCAGGAGGTGTGCTCTCTCACCGCTGCAATTACAGCGATAGCATCTGAGAGGACCGCTCCTCTCCTCTCCTCTGCCCTCTGCAGGGAGAAGGGGTCCGTTTGAGATTGGGGAGGGGGTCTACAGCGGGGGAGTGGGCTGTGCTGTTATTAATTGCAACCCCCCCCCCCCCTCTTTGGTAAATATGTTAAGTAGTAAGTGCAAACATATTCCGGTCTAACCTTAGTCGTCCTGTTTTACTCCGAGAATGCAGAGCGCCTTATCTTGCCTTCTGCATCTCCTCTCCTCCTTTCCTCGTGTCCTGCCCTGGCCCAGGTGCCTTCCTGCTCACAGCAACATGTGCACCCCCCCCCCCCCACACACACACACACACACACCACACTCTTCTTATTAGCGCTGTTCCAGTGGGTTGGAAATCAAACAAGGATAAATCAAGCTGTGGTTGTGCAGCTGTTTACTGTGCCCCCACACTTTAGACACAAACACACACACAGACAAACACATATACATCCACCCATGCACACACACACACACACACACACACACACACACACACACACACACACACACACACACACACACACACACACACACACACACACACACACACACACACACACACACACACACACACAGACACACACAAACACATCCACACGCACACACACATACAAAAACACAGGCTAGCGCACTCCCCTATACACACCAGCCCATTTATTGACTGCGAGCGTCAAACAAGACAGATGCACAGTTTGTAGGCTCCCAGCATTCACTCCCATCCATCTTATTTCCACCGACTCCCTGATACTGCAGCATGGGTCTGATGTTAGTGGCTGGCTGCTGCAAGCCGCTTGTTCGTCGACAGCTCACCGAGCCAACGTCCCCCCCCCCACCCCCCCACACACACACACTCTCTCTGTCAAGGCCCACGGAGCAATGCTAAGTTGAATAAGTAAATAAATTAATAAATGAATGCACACCGAACTTAATTGGACAAAGGCCCTGGAGAGCTTCAGCGAGCGCGCCGCCTCGCTTCGGGAACACGAAGCCCGCTCCTCTGCCAGGTCACAGGGTCACAGGGTCACAAGGTCACCGCACAACGGGTCCTTCTACCCAGAACTCGTTTAGAGAAACGCTCCTGAAATGAGTTTGCGGCCGATTCATCGGTAACAGTGGAAAGGCTTCGCTCAAAGGAACAACAAAAAAGGTACACAGGAAGGACGAGTCGGGAGAAGGAGAGAAAAGGGAGGCTAGGGGGATGAAGGGTGAGCTCCTCAGACCCAGATGTGGTCTTCAGACCCCAACACGGGAACACAAAAACTCTAGTCGGGCTGTTGCCAGACCAAGCTCAATCGTAGTTTGCTCGTTGGTCTGGGGAGGCTGCTGTCCTTTTCTTCAGCACAAGAGCCGTTCCCTGTCGTCATTGTGTTAACCATGCAACAGCGCGCCAGGGGGAAAAGCCAGCTTGGTGATTGGCTCCCGCAAAAAACGTATCGGAAGCAGAAAGAAGCTCCTCCCCAGACCCTTCTGCAGGGCGGATTCAAATCGCCGGCGGAATGGGCGGGGCTACCCAGTCTACAAAAACACGGGAACGAAACCGAAAACAGAAGGGAGAATCCCTTCTCTTTTCACGGTCCTCTGCAGGCATTCTGTCAGTAAACCAGAGCCTCACTCTGTAAGGGTTCTGTCAGTTAACCAGAGCCCCACTGTGTAAGGGTTCTGTCAGTTAACCAGAGCCCCACTCCGCAGGCGTTCTGTCAGTTAACCAAAGCCTCCCTCTGTAAGGGTTCTGTCAGTTAACCAGAGCCTCACTCTGTAAGGGTTATGTCAGTTAACCAGAGCCCCACTCTGTAAGGGTTCTGTCAGTAAACCAGAGCCTCACTCTGTAAGGGTTCTGTCAGTTAACCAGAGCCTCACTCTTTAAGGGTTCTGTCAGTAAACCAGAGCCTCACTCTGTAAGGGTTCTGTCAGTTAACCAGAGCCTCCCTCTGTAAGGGTTCTGTCAGTTAACCAGAGCCTCCCTCTGTAAGGGTTCTGTCAGTTAACCAGAGTCTCCCTTGTGTCTCCGCTGGCCCCCATGCAGCACATCCACCTTCAAGGACCTGGAGGGGAACAGCCTGAAGGACAGCGGCCACGAGGAGAGCGACCAGACGGACAGCGAGCACGACGTGCAGCGGGGTCACTACGTGGACACGGCCGTCAACGACGTGCTCAACATGACCGTCCCGCCCAACGTCTGCCAGCTGCCCGACCAAGGTAGGACGGATAGCGCACGCCGTCGCGCTGTGTGTGTGTGTGTGTGTGTGTGTGTGTGTGTGTGTGTGTGTGTGTGTGTGTTGACCTCAGTGTTCAGGTATTTCTCTTTGGGTCGGCGTGTGTGTGTATGTGTCGAGAATTGTGTGCTTAGGTTTTTTGTCTTTGAATCGTGTGTGTGTGGGTGGAGTTAATTGTGGGTGTGTTTGTATTTGTGTGCTTTTAGGTGTGTGTGTGTGTGTGTGTATGTGTGTGTGTGTGTTTGTTTAGGTATAAATGTGTGTGTGTTTGTGTGTGTGTATGATTGCCAATGGCGCGATAAGGCCCTCAGATGTGCTTAGAAGTATGTGAATAACACACACATGCTCACGCACAGAAGTGTACCTCTGCTTTGATGTCCTCCTAAGACCCCCTAATGTCAGGGATCTCTCTCTGAGGGCAGCTCTTTGATAGTGTCTCGGCTCGCAGTGTTGACTCCTAGCAGCCATGTGTGATCTTGAGCAGTGACCGGCCTCACAGCTTCTTGAATGGCAGCAATTAGGCTGACAAAGGTACAGAGAAGGTGGGAATCTACATATCTGCCCGCGCTGCCATGCATTATTCAGCGGGAACGTTTAGTGAGGGAATTAATGCTGATGTTTCCAAAGTCCCCGGCACGCCGTCGAGGAAGACATCTGCTGGCGGGAGCTAGTGGAAGTGGATGTCTGTTTTACGCTTCTGCCAGTCAACTGCGTCTGGGCGGAAAGAAGTGGGCAAAAAGTATGGAGCACTGTGTGTGTGTGTGTGTGTGTGTGTGTGTGTGTGTGTGTGTGTGTGTGTGTGTGTGTGTGTGTGTGTGTGTGTGTGTGTGTGTGTGTGTGTGTGTGTGTGTGTGTGTGTGTGTGTGTGTGTGTGTATAAGGCCTGCCTTGGCACTCTTTCACTTCCCTGCCTGCCCACTTAGAGAGCCACACACACACACACACACATACACACACACACACACAGTGTGTCGGTCAAGTGAGTGAGTGTGTGTGTGTGCGTGTTATGCGTACAGTATTGCATATATCATATACAAGTTGTATATGATCTTCAAACCAAACTTGCTTCAACTTTTGATTCTGTAGTTTTCACAAGGTTAAGGTCATTTGAGTTGAATCCGATATCATTTATGAAAGTTATTTTTGAAAACAGCTGTAACCTGGGTGATTTTTCTTCACCCTTGCTGTCTAATTGATATGACTGTGACGGGCGAGGCAATTAAAAAAGCAGTTGCCTTTCCAAAGTAGTTTTGGAAGGTAAATACAATCTTTACAGTTTGTCGTTATGTTATGTAATAATAGTCTCTTTGTCTGAGTGTTGTGGACAACCGGTTATGTAACACACGCACCTTTCAGGAAGGCTTTATGTTGTTACACGATACCTCTGTGAGGGGCGTGGACGGAACAGAGGTGTGTGTGTGTGTGTGTGCTAGTGTTGGGGCGTGTGCGTGCATTGGTGTGCATGCATGCGTGTGTGTATGTGCGTGTGCATCTGTGTGTATGTGCTTGTGCGCGTGCGTTCCCGTGTGTGCGGCTGTGTGCTGTCTGGTGCGTGTACGTGCATGTTCGCACAGCCGATTCCTTTTATTTGTAATCACTGAGCTGACTTTGGGGAAAATAAAAAACGAACCGCCACTGATGTTGCCAGACTTGGCCACCAGGCCATTGTTGGAATCTTCCTCCGATGGGTGTTACTAAGCAGCTTCTCTATTGTAATGGACAATGATAAGCGCATTTGTTGACGACTGTACGCCCTGCCCTAATTATTTCACATCACGTGAAAAAAAAAGCCCCATTGCGTCTAAAACTAAACAAAACGGAATGCATACTGACAGCTCCTCTAACTCCGGGATCTCATTATTGGAGACAATTAGAGGTGATGTAGATGAGGAATATTTCAAGTGGGGGAGAAGCTCTTGGAGGCAGCCTTTTCCTTCCCATTACCGCCTCGATGATTGGATCTGTTTCAGTTGAAATTGATGAATGGCATCTGAATGCATAAAGTGATACACAGCGCTGGTTAAAAAGACTTTTCTCCAGATGACCAGAGGCCAGTGGAGAACCAGAGAGCCTCATTTTAAAAGGAATGAGTGTTTGTGTCCCTCTGACGTGGGCATAGAAATGGCAATTTGCCTCCCTCAGAGAGAGAGAGAGAGAGATGGAGGAGAGGGGTGAGAGAGAGGGAGAGAGGGAGAGGGAGGAGAGGGGAGAGCGAGAGAGAGGGGGGAGAGGGGGTAGAGAGAAGGAGAGGGGGAGAAGGGGGGAGAGAGAAAAAAAGAGAGTGAGTGTTGGAGAAAGAGAGAAAGAGAGATTAGGAGAGCGAGAGAGAGAGAGAGAGCGAGCGAGCGAGCTTGTGAGGATGGAACAAAATGGCTTCCTGACAGCGTGTCCTGTCACTGGCTTCCAGGACACTGCGTGACAGAGCGCGGCCCGGACCGCAGTGAGAACCGGTGATAATTATTATATGAATTGACGGTAGAAAATCTGAGCGTACGTGCAAATGTAATGCCATCGCAAATGAAATTGTCACTCCTATTTCCATCTCAACAGTCTAATTATGTACTAAGAAAACTGAGTGATGGCCTTTGCTCGCTGGAACAGAGTCAGAACACCGTCCTCGTCTCCTAGTAAGGGCCTTATTTTGCCCACTCTCTCTCTCTCTCCCTCTCTCTCTCTGTCTCTCCCTCTCTGCCCCTCTCTCCCTCTCTCCCTCTCTGTCCCGTCCTCCCCTGTCCCCCTGCAGTTCGCGTGATGCCTCATTATATATTCCACCACGCTGTACCTGCGTGCTTGCTGGGGCTCTGACGGAGCCTCGTGTGACTGCTGCCCTCCTTCCTGGTTAATGTCCCCCCGATAACCGGAGCAGCACCGCGGCCGCACGCCGCCTCACGCCCGGACCCACGCGGTCCTCGCGTGGAGCTCATCTGTCTTAATGGACGGCGGGCGGCGGTGGGACTGCAGGGGGAACCGGTTGGGAGACAAAGAGGCAGGTTCTCTAAACGCCCCGCTGTTTAGCTGTCTGCGGGGAATAGCTGTGTAGTTTGGCTCTCCTGGCAGCCGGAGCAGAAAACAAGTTGAGAGACGGCAATTGCCAAAGGACAGCGAGCGAGAACCCCCAGACGAGGATGAAAGAGGCCTGGATTTGCCTTCCCTTTTGTGTGCTTTTGTTTGTGTTTAGTTTTATTGCGCTGCGCTCTCTTGTTGATACGAAGATGAAGAAGAGGGAGGGGAGCCAGGAAGTAGATACTAAAATCCCAGGCGCATGCCGTGAAAGTATTTACTATTCCCAGTGGCAGAGAAGAGGGGGTGTTTGCCCAGTGGATGAAGCATTACCTCCAGCACAAAGACGGCTTCGCCTGGGGTCCTCCCATCAGCCCCTGGTCTCGGGATGCCAGGGGCTCTAGCAGTCCCGGGTTTTCCCGGGGAATAATCCCGGCCCCGTATCCCAACGATCGTTCTTTGTTTCCTTCGAGCGGTTTGAAGCGCTAACTGTCTGCTGCTCGCGCCCCCGTCGGGCTCCTCCTCTCTCCGCTCGCGGGCGGATCTGCGGCTACGGGATCCATTGTGGCTCCAGCTGCTAGCGCTCCTCAAAGCGCTTCTGAAGACACGTTCGCGTAGATTTGGATCCGGAGGGGTTGTGCCGCGTTCGAAGCCTGTATCCGTAAAAACGCGTCAACGAATGAACCCGACCTCCACGTCAACCGACCCACGTTTGCTGATTCAATCTGTGTTTTCAGGAACAAATTGCGTGAAATCGACTAAATATCTATAAAAGGGAAAGCTGTCCCACAGCCGCCGTGGGCTCCGTCGTGTCTCTCGACGGCGCCAACGCCCACAATAAGGCACCCGGCGAGTCCACGCTCAGAACGCTGAGGAGAGACTGTTAGCCCCACCTCACGTTTGACCCAGCCACATTAGCCCCAGCGTCTGTTAGCCCCCCCGGCTCACGAGAGCCACCAGGAGGAGGGAAGGTAGGGGGGGGGGGGGGAGCTAAGGGAGGAGACTCAAATATGGCGACATAAAAAAAGAGCTAAATCGGCTCTTTCTTCCATTCTTCCCCCACCCCCCACCCATAGCCGCCCCTCTCAGTTCCACTGATCGTCACAGCGCTCCCTTAATTCCTGCCGGCTATGGATGATCCATCGTTGGTCCGGGCTCAACATTCATGTCTGGTTGAGTCCCCCGACGGATCTCTGTGGACGGGGAGCGGTTGGATCCGGATCTCTGTGGACGGGGAGCGGTTGGATCCGGATCTCTGTGGACGGGGAGCGGTTGGATCCGGATCTCTGTGGACGGGGGGGCGGTTGGATCCGGATCTCACTCCTCTTCTTCCTTCTTCGGCGGCGTCCGTTCTTACGCATTTACTAGAGGCTTTCATTAGCTTGTGTGTTTTTTGGGTGTACCATAACATTGGAGGAATTAAAACTGCAGTTCTTGGAAGGAGTAGAAAAAAAGAAGGAATATATATATATATTTTTTTATACTTTTTGGCCTATTAGACGCAACCGGAGCCAGAACTCTTCAATTAGCCGAGGAATCACCGACTCTGCTTCATTTCTGAGCGATTTCATCTCATTCCCGGGAGGACGGTTCTCATATATCCGGTAGCTCCCTATGGGCGTGTTCCTGAAGCGGGGGGCCGGGAACGAGAGCAGGGTTGTGGGCAACAGACGTCTCCCCCCCCCCCCTCCTCCACCGAGCTGCTGGGTTTCGCTCCTCCTAATTGATTTCAAGGCATTTTTCCGCCCTCTGAAACTCCTGTCGTCTTCACACTTGAATTCAGCACAGACTCAGTCTGTCTGTCTATCCAACTATCTATCTATCTATCTATCTATCTATCTATCTATCTATCTATCTATCTATCCAACTATCTATCTATCTATCCAACTATCTGTCTATCCAACTATCTCTCTCTTTCTCTCTCTCTCTCTCTCTCTCTCTCTCTCTCTCTCTCTCTCTCTATCTATCCAACTATCTCTCTCTTTCTCTCTCTTTCCCTCTCTCTCTCCACCTATCTATCTATCTATCTATCTATCTATCCATTTATGGATTTTCTCTGGGTTAACTTCCTAATCCTACCCCATCCTCTCCATTCCTGGTGTCTGTATTCCCTCCTTTCCATCTTCCATCCATCCTTCCCAATCTCTCAGCGGTCCATATTTCCGTACTTCTGTGTCAGCAACCCCCCGCCCCCCCCCAAACCACCACCACCACCACCACCGCCACCCCCCCTCTTCCCCTGTTGGATGAAATAAAGAGCAGACGAGCCTTACATGTTTGTGCTGCAGACTTGCCCTAAATTCAACACGAGAACATCTCTAGTTTGCAGTCCTCTGATCTCCTAATGAAAACCCTGACAGGTGTCAGCGCGCGCCAGGCAGCGAGCTGCACTGACAACCCGGGAGGGGTGTGTGTGTGTGTGTGTGTTTGCCTGTGTCTGTGTGTGTGTGTCTGTCTGTCTGTCTCGGTGTGTGAGTGTGTTTGAAAGATAGCGAGATGGAAATGAGAGATAAACCGGGAGTCTAGTAAGCAGTCTTAGCGAGGCGGGGACGAGGGAAAAAAACCCTGGAGTCTGCTGACAGGTGGGAGTGCTTTGCTTGCGTCTGGATAAGTGCGACAGGAATTCACTGATTCTCAAACAACTCACACGATTGAATTAAACATCACGTTTCCCTTTTTTTTTTGCTCCCAGAATGCATGCTGCTTTCGGATGGTTTATGATTCGATTAACACACAAATACTACGTCGGGGCCATCTATTTTGATTTGGAGTCACCTAATCTAATATGGACCCTGCAGGGACAAAATGGACGACAATGATCAATAGCCCGGTTGCAAAGGCAGTGTTAAGGAAGACACAGTGCACACGCTTTGTGCTTGCCCACACGCCACCGTGTTCATAAAAGTAGATTTAATAAAAACAAATCAAGGGAGGGATTTGCAGGGATATTACGACGTAACATACAAGCAGACCTCTTCAACACTTGAAGTGAAGGTATTACGTGTAAAAAATGTGTTTCACGGAAATTCACGAAAAGTTTGTGCTTTTTTCCAACAGGCATATTTTATCATTATGCTTGCATTAAAATAACTTCATTAAGAATGAACACTTAAAATCATACACAAGCCAGGATTAATGCCCCTATGGAAACCCTGTATAATTATATAATCAACTTAAAACTGTACTACGAAAATAGCATTTCCTTTTTGATTATCCGTACAAATCAGAGGGCTAGAGATATTTACCAAGAAGTCTCAAAGCCAGCACTCTGAGCATACAGTTATTAAAGCTTTTATTCAAACACAAACACTGCTATGAAACGCACGCGATTTATAGATAGATATAAAGTTTTATATGATGGAACACGTGAAAGTATAATCTAGTTTTCACACAACAATAACTGCAATAATCGTATAGAGAATTCAGACGGACCACGTCATTCAAGGCCATTATCCAACATACACAGCGCCTCATACACATACACACATGCACACAAACAAGAAGGCCTTCATCTCGGGTCTGTGACTCAAAATAATGCTTATAATGCTATAATGGCGTTGCCCGAACTCCCATTCTGCCAAAGCTCTTCTCTATACAGCCAATGTATTTAATCAGCCAGAGAGGGACTGCTTATCTCTATGCACTTGTCATGGATAGCGCATTTAACATATTAAGAGGGAGAAATGGGAATGGTTCATTATTTTCTCGGGCTCACAATGAGCCTGATGTATCTCATCGCAGGCCCTCCTCTGACAGCTCACTTTATAGACAATTCTGGCATTCAGCGCGGAAAATGCCAAGCAGGCAGAGAGAGGGAGAGAGGGTGACAGAGAAGAAGAGAGAGAGAGAGAGAGAGAGAGAGAGAGAGAGAGAGAGAGAGAGAGAGA